>NW_028241033.1:0-49802 GCF_964263255.1 Lissotriton vulgaris | reverse complement strand
AGACCTGGTTTACCCTGGTCTTAATTCTGGCGATGCCCCCAATTTGCGCCTCCCTTAAAAATATCAGCAGCGTCAGAATCAATGGGTTTTACGGTGGTACACCAACAGCAACACCCATTGCCCTTCCCTTTCACACTAAGCATAGTGAGAAAGGGGGCATTATTTACAAGGCAGCGTTAAGCCACATTAAGTGGCTTAACACTGTCTTGTAAATAAGGCGAAGCCCCTATCACCACAGGAACATCGTACAAAGTGATGCTCCTGTGGCAATTGGGGCTTGTAAATATGCCCCCCACTCTCCAGTGCAGCTACTCACGCACCATTCAGTTGACCGAACACCTACTCAGACATAACCTCAGTCAACCATACAGCCACTTATACACACAGTAATTAACCCATACAGCCCCTCACTCATCCACTCAGTCACTGATGCAGCCACTCATATAGCCACTCACCCATTCAGTCACTAACACAACCGCTCACTTACCCATACAGCCACTCATACACCCACTTCCTCACCAATACAGTCACTCACAAAGCCACTTACTCACCCACACAGCTACTCACACACCCACTTATTTATCCATACAGCTACTCACACACTCACCTATTTACCTATACAGCCACTCACCCACCCACGCACACACACATACAGCCACTATAGTACCCACTCACTCACTCACAGATACATAGTCACACAACCAACCACATATTATCTATAAGAAATAGTATCACCCAACAGTAGTACACAAAGTATACTAATTTAACATATGTAGTAACTTAGCATATATGTTTAACATTCATAAACTTTTAGAAAACACTCACAATCACTGGATAATTCATCAGTGATGTCATGAATGATGTCACTGACCATGTCATAAATGATGTAATATGTTAGGTCATCAGCAGTGCATTGCGGTGTTGTAAGTTATACTTAGCTCAGATAACTATAACTACTGATTTTCATTGGTTTGCATCGGTGAAATGTGAGCCTAACTATATTGTCCCTGTATCTTTGTTTTTTTTCAGTGAATTTATAAGGTTTCTAATATCCTATTTCCTAACTATAACAACCCTGTAATCTTTGTTTTCTTCAATCAATTTGTAAGGTTTTTTAAATGTTATTTCCTAACTATAATGTCCCTGTAACCTTTGTTTTTTCATGACATTTCTAAGGTGTTTTAAATCGTATTGCCTAATTTTAACCTGTAACTTTAAAAATAAGAGCGCAAGTAAGTTCAAGAGTGTCTCAGGGTGTGTGTGATTAAGTGTGTGAGTGTCTTAATGGGTGTGTGAGTGGGAGTGTCTGAGTGGGTCTGGCAGTGCTTTAATAAGTGTCTCGCTGAATGTATGAGTCTCTGAGTGGATACATGAGTGTCTAAGTGGGATGTGAGTGAGTGTGTTAGTCTCCACATGAGTGTGTGAGTGGGTACATAAGAAAATGAGTGGGTCTCTGTTTGAGTGCATGAGTGTCTGAGTGCATCTGTGATTAAATGTGTCAAGCTCTGTGAGGGTTTGTGTGTATGCGGATGTATCTCTGAGTGGGTGCATGAGTGTCTGACTGGGTGTGAGTAGGTCTCTGAGTGGATCTATGAGTGGGTATATGAGTCACCGACTAGGTCTGTCAGATGGCTGACTGGGTGTGTGAGTTTCCAAAGTGTAACTGAGTGTGGGTGTATAGACAGATAAATATTTTTTTTTTCAGTTATGTTTGCAAATTCATCCCAACATATATTCAATCAATCAATCATATAATTTGTAAAGCGCACTACTCATCTGTGAGGGTCTGAAGGCGCTGGGGTGGGGAATGCTGCTACTGCTCAAAAAGCAAGGTCTTGGGAAGTTTTCTGATGGTCAGCAGGTCTTGCGTCTGCCGTAGGTGGATGGGGAGGGTGTTCAAGGTCTTTGCGGCGAGGTGGGAGAACGATCTGCCACCTGAGGTCACTCTTCAGATACGAGGGACTGTAGTGAGGGCGAGGTCGGCGGAGCGGAGCTGGCGGGTGCGGATGTAGAAGCTGAGTCGTCTGTTGAGGTACGTTGGTCCGGTGTTGTGGAGTGCCTTGTGTGCGTGGGTGAGGAGCTTAAAGGTTATCCTCTTGTTGACCGGGAACCAGTGCTGGTCTCTCAGGTTGGGTGTGATGTGGCTGCGGCGAGGGAAGTCGAGGATCAGGCGTGCAGAGGCTTTCTGGATGCGTTGGAGCTGCCTCATGAGTTTGGCCGAGGCTCCTGCGTAGAGGGTGTTTCCATAGTCCTACCTACTGCTGACAAGGGCCTGGGTGACTGTTCTTCTTCTTTCAGTGGAGATCCACTTGTAGATCCTACGGAGCATGCAGAGGGTGTTGAAGCAGGAGGAGACGGCGTTGACCTGTTTAGTCATGGAGAGGGTGGAGTTGAGGATGACCCCTAGGTTGTGTGCGTGGTCGGTGGGTGTTGGAGCGGTTCCTAGTGCAGTCAGCCACCAGGAGTCGTCCCAGGCCAAAGGGTTGGATCCGAGGATGAGGACCTCCGTCTTGTCCGAGTTCAGCTTCAGTCGGCTGTTCCTCATACATTTAGCAATGGCCTTCATTCCTTCGTGAAGGTTGGTTTTGGCGGTCCTTGGTGAGGGAGAGTATCAGCTGAGTGTCATCGGCGTAGGAGAGGATGTTGTGGTCATGCCGATGGGTGACATGGGCGAGCGGTGCCATGTAGATATGAAACAGAGTTGGGCTGAGGGATGAGCCCTGGGGTACGCCGCAGATGATCTCGGTGGCTTCGGAGCGGAAGGGGGGAAGGCCGACGCTCTCTGTTCTGCCGGAGAGGAAGGAGGTGGTCCAGTCCAGGGCCTTCTCTTGGATCCCAGTGTTGTGGAGGCGTGTTCGTAGTGTGTGGTGACAGACCGTGTCGAAGGCGGCTGACAGGTCCAGGAGGATGAGGGCCGCCGTTTCTCCATTGTCCAGCAGGGACTTGATGTCATTGGTGGCGGCGATGAGGGCAGTCTCGGTGCTGTGGCTGCTGCGGAACCCGGACTGGGAAGGGTCCAGGATGTTGTTCTCCTCAAGGTAGCGGGTCAGTTGTTCGTTGACGGTCTTCTCGATGATCTTTTCCGGGAACGGGAGCAGGGAGATGGGCCGGAAGTTCTTGAGGTCCTTGGGGTCCGCCTTGGATCTTTAGTAAGGCGTTGATCTCGGTGTGCTTCCAGCTCTCCGGGAAGGTTGCTGTCTCGAAGGAGGTGTTGATGACTTTCCGGAGATGGGGTGTGATGGACGTGCTGGCTTTGTTGAATATGTGGTGTGGGCATGGATCTGACGGCGATCCGGAGTGGATGGTGTTCATGATTTTGATGGTGTCATCGTCGTTGATGTTGGTCCTGTAGAGCAGGTGGTTGGTGCGGATGGTGGTCATGGGAGCGGAGGTCTCAGTGGTTGTCGGGGCGGTCGTGGTGTTAATGTCTGTGATCTTGCAGCGGATGAAGGTGGCCAGCGAGTCGCAAAGGTCTTGTGAGGGTGGGACGTCGTTGGTGTTGGAGCTGAGGTTGGAGAGTTCCTTCACGATGTTGAAGAGCTCTTTGCTGTTGTGTGCGTTGTTGTCCAGGCAGTCTTTGAAGGAGGCCCTTTTGGTGGATCTGATGAGTCGATGGTGTTGGCGGGTGGCCTTCTTGTGGGCGGTGTGGCTGTCCGGTGTTCGTTCACAGAGCCAGATCTTCTCCAGCTTTCTGCAGGTTTGCTTGGAGGCCCGGAGGTCTTCAGTGAACCAGCTGGCTTTCTTGTTGGTATGATTGTTGGAGGGTTTATTGATCGGACGAGGGTGTTGGCGCAGTCATTGTTCCACTGTCTGAGTTTGCGGGTGGTGGTGTCGGGTCGGTATGGTCAGCGGGTGGGCTCTGGGCGAGGGTGGTGGTTAGCTGGTCTTTGGTGACTTTGCTCCAGCAGTAGTGAGCCATCTGTTGGGTGTGGTGGTGCGTGGTGGGTTTCTTGAAGGTGAAGTGGATGCAGCGGTGGTCGGTCCAGTGGAGTTCGGTGGTATGGTTGAAGGAGACGTGGGGGCTTGCGGAGAAGATGGGGCCAAGCGTGTGACCGGCGGAGTGGCTGGGTGTTGTGATGAGTTGTCTGAGTCCGAGGTTGGCTAGCTTGTCGATGAGGGTGGTGGAGTTGATGTCGTCATTGTTCTCGAGGTGGAAGTTCAGGTCCCCGAGGAGGATGTAGTCCAAGGAGGCGAGGGCGTGTGTGCTGACGAAGTCGGCGATGGAGTCGCTGAACTGTGGTCGGGGTCCGGGCGGTCTATGGATGAGGGTTCCTCTGAGGGTGGTGTTGGGGTCAGTGTGGATCTGGAAGTGCAGGTGTTTGGCGGTGCTAAGGGTGTCTCGCCGGTGTTGGTCGAGACTCTGAGAGCGTTCCTGTGGACGATGGTGATTGCTCCTCCTGCTCTGTTGGTGCGGTCTTTGCTGGTGATCTTGTAGCCTTCCAGGACGGCTATGGATATGTCGGGTGCCAAGGCAGGGTTCAGCCAGGTCTCCGTCAGGAAGGCGACATCTGGGAAGGTTGAGTCGAGTAGGTCCCAGAGTTCAACTGCATGTTTTCGGGCGGAGCGGGTGTTGAGAAGGATGCATCTGAGGTGGTTGGGTTCTTTCCTGGTCGGCAGCATGATGGGGCGGATGCTTGTGAAGCTGCAGTTCCGGCAGGAGAAAGCTCCGTGGGTGCGCTTTGGGCGGCCAGGAAGCAGGTGTGTGATTGTCCGGTGTTAAGTGCGTGGAGGGTTCTGGCATTGTAGTGGTGTTGGGCGTCGTGGTGTTCGTGGTGTCCAGGGGTCCTGGTGCTGACGGGCATAGACGGGGTTGCTTTAGGTGCACCAGCGGCACAACAGCGGCGCAGCCGCATAGCGGCTTCCATATGAGGGGATGTGGGAGGGAGGAGCAGCTGGAAGGCGGGAGTGGGGCGGAAAATGGGATTACAGGTGGGTGGGGCCGCAGGGACGCAGCAGCGGAAAAATGGGCGGGAGAACTGGGCACAGGAAGGAAAAACAACTTTAGGCAAGAAAACAAGTACAGGCAGAGAGGAATAAAAACAAGTCTGGGCAAGTTAGGTACAGGGGAATAAAAACAAGTGTGGGCAAGAAAGCTAGTACAGGCACAGGGGAATAAAAACAAGTCTGGGCAAGAAAACAAGTACAGGCACAGGGGAATAAAAACAAGTCTGGGCAAGAAAGCAAGTACAGGCTAGGTGTGGGCGGAAAATCCGTTCCGCTCGCGGATTTTGCGGATTTTCGGGAAATCCGCAATCCGCGAGATTTGCGAATTTCCCGCAAAATCCGCAAATCCGCGAGCAGCGGATTTTGCTCGCACTGCTCGCACTGTTCGCGTGAGTTCGCGCCCCGCGAATAAGTGCAAAATTGCAGAAATACATCTTAGCAAAACTGAAAGTAACTACTTACCAGGTTCAAAAGTTCAGGCACATCATTAGTAGCCATTTCCTGTAGTGCTTCCTGAGGGGCCCCTCCAGAGTTCAGTTGCCAGTTGAAACTATTATGTGACCCTGCTCTGAACCTCAGAATAGTTACACATATGCCACAAAGGTCCTGAATTACAGCTAAGGGAGACAAGCAGGAGCCAGGCTGGAAGTTAAAATCCATTAATCAGCCCCTAATTCATTATTGTCAGTTGGGGCAGGGCAGGTGTTGTAACTAATTTTGCAACAATGAAAGCACTTAGCAAGTGCAAAAGATCACTAACCAGGGCGCACTAAGGAAGCAGGTGCCAGCTAAAAAAATATTCTGTGACACATTAATCAGCCCCAAATTAATTCAGGTCACTTGAGGCAGGGAAGGTGTGCTTTGCTTTGCCGAAAATAATGTACACTGGACAACCAGAGGGTGTGGTGATGAAACAGAGGGTGGCATGGGTGGGCCAGAGGGTGGCATGAGTAGTCAGAGAGTGGCAGTGGTGACAGAGAGTGGCAGTGATGAAGAAGAGTGTCCCAAACAGGCTGGACACGTAGAAACAACAAGTTCGCAAAACTTGCGACCCGACAGGTAAGTTCGCAAATTGCGAAATTGTAAAAACCCTCGCGAACTGGCAGAAACACGGGCGAACACAAAAAAAAAAAAAATCCGCAAATTCGCGGGAATTCGCGGATTTTGCGGATTGCGAATCCGCAAATCCGCAAAATTCGCGAACGCGAGATCCGCAAAATTCGCTCATGCTTAGTACAGGCACAGGGGAATAAAAACAAGTCTGGGCAAGAAAGCAAGTTAGGCACAGGGGAAAAATACAAGATTAGGCAAAAATAATGCAAGCAGAGCCGTGCAGCAACGTGGGGAGCGACCTGCCTGCGAGCAGGGACATATTCTCAAATGTGTCTCACTGTTACACGTGGGGCTGTGCTGACAGTAGCAGCGAATTCATAAATAGCGCAAGAGTTTTCAATATCTTTTACTCATATGGGGTTTCTCAAACAACCCTACATTCTACTCATTGGGTCAGGGAACATGCAACCTGACCCTTATGCCACTTTCTAACATTTATTTTACACCCCGGGGACTGATCCAAAGACATAAAATGGTGGCCACAACTCACTGTTCAATTTGCAGACAGTCAATCCCAGCATTCCTATTGGCACATGCATTCACGATTAATCGTGACATTTTTGTGAATTAGCCACATTCAAACAAATGCAAATTTGGATTTTCTTAAATTTCTCAACAACTACTGAATTAATTTACACCAAATAACAAAAAGCATAATCTGCTCACCAAATTATGCACTTCTGCCAAATTTGGTATAATTCTGTCCAGCAGTTCAGGCTGCAGTCTTGTCTAAAGCTCCTATTGGAATTAACATGGGATACGCACTGTTGTTGACCCACCCTTTTACTCATCCCCTTCTTGAGAGATCACCCCAAAACATTCAATGTGGAACAAGAATCACGGCACACTTTTTTGGGATTATTTCATGAAGGTTCATCAAATGGGAACAAAGATATAGGCAAGACAAAAAACGCTTTGCCTATGGAAACATGGTGCTAACTATAATATAATGGGGACCACCAGTAAGATCATGTGATCAAGGCTCAACTTGAACCGAAATGCGTAATGGTGACATCAAAATAAATGAAATATATCAGCACTCATCTGGTGGTCTGTGTATGGAGAGAATCCAGGGAGACAGCAAAAGTAGAATATATATATATATATTTGGGCAGCCAGGAAGCAGGTGTGTGATTGTCCGGTGTTGAGTGCGTTGAGGGTTCTGGCATCGTAGCGGTGTTGGCGTCGTGGCGTTCGTGGTGTCCAGGGGTCCTGGTGCTGACGGGCACAGACGGGGTTGCTTTAGGTGCGCCTGGGACATTTGTTTAGGACATATATATATATATATATATATATATATATATATATATATATATATATATATATATATATATATATATATATATATACACACACATATATATATATATATATATATATATATATATATATATTTACCACAGCTCCCTCGCAGGAAACAAATGGGTCGCACTCCACGGGTGTTTCTTTTGCAGTTTTTTATTATTTTTAAGTTACATTCCTACAGGCAGATGTTCCGATCTACGCGTTTCGGTATTACAAATACCTTGCTCACGATCAACCGTTCTCTGGGCTACCCCTTCAAGATATACCACAATACAATGTATTCCATACATCACTTCCTGTTGGGGGTAAGTCAGAGCCTCTAAGCTTTCTGGGACATGTAGTTTTTTATCAAAATGACAATATTACTTCATATCGCCCAATATTTGCTTTTTATGTATCAATATTTCATTTATAGCAATCAAGAGTGTTATGACATGCTGCTGATAAAAGGCTTTATCTAGTGGAATTGGTAAACAGAATGTTAATGAATTTTAACTCAGTTAATTTATAAGTATGTTTCGTTTCTGATCTTTTCCCTCTGGTGGGATGACATTTCATGCATGGGGACCATATAATTAAACCCAGTATTTTCGGTGTAACTGATTTATAAGTGTGATATGTTTCTCACAAGGTGTGAGGTTTCATTAGTGTCACAGATTCCCCATAATACTTAATCCAACTCCATTATTCTAACAACCATTTGAGTGATTTCACTGTTATAGTATCACATTTTAGTCATTACTTATTTCTTGCGCCTATTCACATCAGTCAACATAAATTAGAAATCTGTTGGGCATCACATAATTTCAAAAAAGAGAAGTTATCATAAGTGTATGTAAAGTTCTTCAGATTGATTCAGCCCATAAGGCGTTAAGGTTCGTAGGTTTAGGATATGGCGGGATTCCTTTTGTCTTAAGAGCTTTTCTCTGTCTCCCCCTCGTTCTTTCTTGGGGACACTTTCCAGACCAAAGAATTTTAATTGGCTCCAGTCACTCTGATGATATAGTTCCATGTGTTTGGCTATTGCATTAGCCTTGTCTTTGTGGATGGTGGCACGCACATGTTCCAGTATGCGTTTTTTAAGCTCACAAATTGTGCTGCCCACATACCTCATGGGGCATGGGCATTCCACGGCATAAACCACATGGGTTGTTTTACATGTGATTAGCTCCTTTATCTCCCAGTTCTTTTTGTTGGACATTTGTATCTGTTTGATAGGTTTGGCAATCTGACACACCTTGCAGGCATAACACTTCACGAACCCTGTTGTTTTTAGCCACTCATCCTTTTTCGTCTTTTTGAAATGGCTGTGGATCAAATGATCCTTGAGGTTCTTTGCCCTTCTATAGGTAATTGTTGGATGTAGTCCCACCATTTCTTTCACAGTTTCATCCAATTGAAGTATCTTCCAATTACGCTTGAGGATATCCGCAATTTTTTTGCTCTCGTTAGAGTAGTCTATTATCATGCGTATGGGTTCTACTTCCTCTGTTGGTTTTTTCGGTTTTCTCTGGAGACATTCCTCCCTTGTTTTTTTGTTTGTTCTTTCCCAGCATTTGTTCACAATGCCTGTGTTGTATTTGCGTTTGGCGAATCTTTTTGAGGTCGCAGTGCTATGTTTTTCCCACTCTTCATTTTCGCTGCAGATCCTCCGGATTCTCAAGAATTCCCCATATGGGATACTACTGATCAAGGATTGTTGGTGGAAGCTGGTTGCTTCTAGTGTGGAGTTGGTGGCAGTGGCTTTGCGATGCAATGTGGTTTGAATTTGGTGCTCTCGAATATAGATTTCAGTATCCAGAAATACAATCCTCTCATTGCTTATAACATAGCTGAATTTCAGATTTGGTATGCTGTTATTCATGATGTTGAAGTATCTCTGGAAATCCTCTTTGCTGCCATCCCAGATGATAAGTAAATCATCTATATAGCGGGTCCAGCTTATTACTTTGTTCAGTGATGTTTCATTGCTGTTGCTCCACGCTATCTCCTTCTCCCACCATCCCATCGCCAGACAGGCATAGCTGGGACTGAAAGAAAATCCCATCGCCGTCCCGCTGTTTTGGGAGTATAGTTCATCCCCAAACATAAATATATTTCTGGTTAGACAGATCTGGATCATCTCCAATATCATCTGGTTATGGTGTGAAAATTCCATTTTTCGTTCTTTCAGGAAGTAGTTGCATGCTGCCAGGCCCATGTCATTCCCTATGTTGGTGTAAAGGGAGATGACGTCCATGGATACCAGTTGGTATGTGTCTTGCCATGGGGTGTTTTCGAGTTTCCTGAGCAGGTCACTCGTGTCTTGTACATAGGAGTCTAGGTCTAGTACAAACGGATTCAAAAAGTAATCGATGTAATTAGCAATAGGTTCCAGGAGTGAGCCTTTGGCAGAAAGGATCGGGCGTCCCGGGGGCATCTTGGCATGTTTGTGTAGCTTAGGTAGGAAATATATGGTTGCGGTAACTGGATGCGCTACAGTTAGATATTTCCTTTCCTCTTCGTCAATGAGACCTTTTTCTGACCACTCAAACAGTCTTGCATCCACCATTTCCTTGATTTCCATGGTGGGATTTTTTCTCAGTCTGTCATAATACTTTGTGTCTCTTAATTGACGATGCGCTTCCGTGATGTAGGCCGTTTTTTCCAGTATTACCACGTTCCCGCCTTTGTCGGCCATTTTTATTTCAATTTGGTTGTCTGCCGCGAGACTCTCGAGCGCTTTCCTCTCCAGTTCTGTTAAATTGTCTTTATATTTGATGTTTTTTAATTTGTATAGGTCTTGGGTTACAGCCTCTTGAAAGAGATCAATTTTATTTCCAGGTGCCAGTTGAGGATAAAACTTAGATTTAGGTTTCATCCCACTCAACCCTGCACCTGTTTGTTCGCAAGCTTCTTCCAGGGTGATTTCGCGATTCACATCATCATTTAAGTTTATCAAGGTCATCAGGGCTTCCGAGTCTTTGACCGATAATGCTGTGACCCCTTCCTGTATGTTGACTTTGTTTGTCCTTTCATTTTTGTGCTTTTCAGCAAAGTATTTAGCTAACTTGATTTTCCTGATATAGAGGTAAAAATCTATCCGGACTTGGGCTAAATTCATTTTTATCTTCGGACAGAAGTTAATTCCCTTCTTCAGAAGTTGTTCTTCTGTTGTCGATATTGCCCTTTTGGATAGATTAACCACCTGTAGTTCGTCTTCTATGGGTTCATCTTCCTGCGCATACTGCGCGTTTCTGTTCCCACCTTTGTTCCTTCGTTGCTTTTTGCACCTTTTTCCTCTCCTTTTTGTTCTTTTTGGGGCCATCTGCGTCCTCTCCCTCTCCCTTTCTGTTGTTGACGGGGGGGTAGATTTTGCTCCCATTGTTTTTGGTGCAATACCAGTCTCATGTCCCCTAAAAAAGGCTGCCGTCCTGCGGTGGTTGACGTTCCAGGTTCTCCTTCATTATTCTCTGATATCAGGGAAGATGCGCTGCTCGATAGACTTATAGAGCTGGTGCTCAATACTTGTTGTCTCATTTGATCAAACTTTTTTGAGAATGAGAATATTCGACCTTCTGCGTAATCTGTTGCATCCCTAATGAATTTCTGATGCTTGCGTTCTCTCACAGTGTCCTCATGCTTTTCAATTTGCAGTTCTAGTTCTTCCTTGAACTTTGTCATTTCGGCATTTAACTTTAAGGTAGCTAGCTCTTTCTCCATTTCATGCAGTTGTTCCTTTACCTTTTGTAAGCCGATTTCAATATGTTTGACTAGAATTGCTACTAGTCCCAAGGACGACTGTAAGATGAAATCTCCCCATTCTTGTAGTAAATCATCAGAGCTGTCTTGATGACTCGGCATAAGCATAATTCTTAACCCTCTGGGTACACGTTTTACATCTAGGTATTCTTTTAAAGTAATTAATTCCCAAGACTTATTTATTTCCTTCCTGCTCAGTTTCTCCCAGTTTTTCAGTTTCGATTTGGTGTCCGTTTTGGCTTGTATGCTAGCTCCGCCAATCTCCTTTTCCACAGAGCCTTTTTCAAACATTTGGCGTAATAGGTTATTACGCTTTGCTTCTCTTTTTTCCATCTTGCTGCCTGTACGATTTTAATATGTATCTCCTTATCGGTGGTTTGTGCTGCACACCCGTGTACTCCTTTGCCAACAAACACAATGCGTTTCGTTTCCGCCGCTTGCTTCGACAATGAATCACTATTGCGGCAATTACCCTCGCGTGTTGTTTGTGTAGGAGTCCGAAAAGCTGACTTTGTCAATTACATTCCATGCTTATAAACATTGTTGCAACATTGTTGCAATTCGTCTTCACACACACGCTTACCTCGGAAGCTTGTTCACGAGCGGAGTGTGGCTGACTTCTCCTCTCTTCCTCGTCTTTTGTCAGCGGTCGCTGATCGTGGCTTTTCAAATATTCTCCAAAGCTGGTTCCTTTCGCCACTACAACAGCGCTCAGTCCGGGTGCGGCGCCCTGCAGCTGAACCACGCTGCTGATACCTTTACCACAGCTCCCTCGCAGGAAACAAATGGGTCGCACTCCACGGGTGTTTCTTTTGCAGTTTTTTATTATTTTTAAGTTACATTCCTACAGGCAGATGTTCCGATCTACGCGTTTCGGTATTACAAATACCTTGCTCACGATCAACCGTTCTCTGGGCTACCCCTTCAAGATATACCACAATACAATGTATTCCATACATCACTTCCTGTTGGGGGTAAGTCAGAGCCTCTAAGCTTTCTGGGACATGTAGTTTTTTATCAAAATGACAATATTACTTCATATCGCCCAATATTTGCTTTTTATGTATCAATATTTCATTTATAGCAATCAAGAGTGTTATGACATGCTGCTGATAAAAGGCTTTATCTAGTGGAATTGGTAAACAGAATGTTAATGAATTTTAACTCAGTTAATTTATAAGTATGTTTCGTTTCTGAATGAAAGAAACACCCGTGGAGTGCGACCCATTTGTTTCCTGCGAGGGAGCTGTGGTAAAGGTATCAGCAGCGTGGTTCAGCTGCAGGGCGCCGCACCCGGACTGAGCGCTGTTGTAGTGGCGAAAGGAACCAGCTTTGGAGAATATTTGAAAAGCCACGATCAGCGACCGCTGACAAAAGACGAGGAAGAGAGGAGAAGTCAGCCACACTCCGCTCGTGAACAAGCTTCCGAGGTAAGCGTGTGTGTGAAGACGAATTGCAACAATGTTGCAACAATGTTTATAAGCATGGAATGTAATTGACAAAGTCAGCTTTTCGGACTCCTACACAAACAACACGCGAGGGTAATTGCCGCAATAGTGATTCATTGTCGAAGCAAGCGGCGGAAACGAAACGCATTGTGTTTGTTGGCAAAGGAGTACACGGGTGTGCAGCACAAACCACCGATAAGGAGATACATATTAAAATCGTACAGGCAGCAAGATGGAAAAAAGAGAAGCAAAGCGTAATAACCTATTACGCCAAATGTTTGAAAAAGGCTCTGTGGAAAAGGAGATTGGCGGAGCTAGCATACAAGCCAAAACGGACACCAAATCGAAACTGAAAAACTGGGAGAAACTGAGCAGGAAGGAAATAAATAAGTCTTGGGAATTAATTACTTTAAAAGAATACCTAGATGTAAAACGTGTACCCAGAGGGTTAAGAATTATGCTTATGCCGAGTCATCAAGACAGCTCTGATGATTTACTACAAGAATGGGGAGATTTCATCTTACAGTCGTCCTTGGGACTAGTAGCAATTCTAGTCAAACATATTGAAATCGGCTTACAAAAGGTAAAGGAACAACTGCATGAAATGGAGAAAGAGCTAGCTACCTTAAAGTTAAATGCCGAAATGACAAAGTTCAAGGAAGAACTAGAACTGCAAATTGAAAAGCATGAGGACACTGTGAGAGAACGCAAGCATCAGAAATTCATTAGGGATGCAACAGATTACGCAGAAGGTCGAATATTCTCATTCTCAAAAAAGTTTGATCAAATGAGACAACAAGTATTGAGCACCAGCTCTATAAGTCTATCGAGCAGCGCATCTTCCCTGATATCAGAGAATAATGAAGGAGAACCTGGAACGTCAACCACCGCAGGACGGCAGCCTTTTTTAGGGGACATGAGACTGGTATTGCACCAAAAACAATGGGAGCAAAATCTACCCCCCCGTCAACAACAGAAAGGGAGAGGGAGAGGACGCAGATGGCCCCAAAAAGACCAAAAAGGAGAGGAAAAAGGTGCAAAAAGCAACGAAGGAACAAAGGTGGGAACAGAAACGCGCAGTATGCGCAGGAAGATGAACCCATAGAAGACGAACTACAGGTGGTTAATCTATCCAAAAGGGCAATATCGACAACAGAAGAACAACTTCTGAAGAAGGGAATTAACTTCTGTCCGAAGATAAAAATGAATTTAGCCCAAGTCCGGATAGATTTTTACCTCTATATCAGGAAAATCAAGTTAGCTAAATACTTTGCTGAAAAGCACAAAAATGAAAGGACAAACAAAGTCAACATACAGGAAGGGGTCACAGCATTATCGGTCAAAGACTCGGAAGCCCTGATGACCTTGATAAACTTAAATGATGATGTGAATCGCGAAATCACCCTGGAAGAAGCTTGCGAACAAACAGGTGCAGGGTTGAGTGGGATGAAACCTAAATCTAAGTTTTATCCTCAACTGGCACCTGGAAATAAAATTGATCTCTTTCAAGAGGCTGTAACCCAAGACCTATACAAATTAAAAAACATCAAATATAAAGACAATTTAACAGAACTGGAGAGGAAAGCGCTCGAGAGTCTCGCGGCAGACAACCAAATTGAAATAAAAATGGCCGACAAAGGCGGGAACGTGGTAATACTGGAAAAAACGGCCTACATCACGGAAGCGCATCGTCAATTAAGAGACACAAAGTATTATGACAGACTGAGAAAAAATCCCACCATGGAAATCAAGGAAATGGTGGATGCAAGACTGTTTGAGTGGTCAGAAAAAGGTCTCATTGACGAAGAGGAAAGGAAATATCTAACTGTAGCGCATCCAGTTACCGCAACCATATATTTCCTACCTAAGCTACACAAACATGCCAAGATGCCCCCGGGACGCCCGATCCTTTCTGCCAAAGGCTCACTCCTGGAACCTATTGCTAATTACATCGATTACTTTTTGAATCCGTTTGTACTAGACCTAGACTCCTATGTACAAGACACGAGTGACCTGCTCAGGAAACTCGAAAACACCCCATGGCAAGACACATACCAACTGGTATCCATGGACGTCATCTCCCTTTACACCAACATAGGGAATGACATGGGCCTGGCAGCATGCAACTACTTCCTGAAAGAACGAAAAATGGAATTTTCACACCATAACCAGATGATATTGGAGATGATCCAGATCTGTCTAACCAGAAATATATTTATGTTTGGGGATGAACTATACTCCCAAAACAGCGGGACGGCGATGGGATTTTCTTTCAGTCCCAGCTATGCCTGTCTGGCGATGGGATGGTGGGAGAAGGAGATAGCGTGGAGCAACAGCAATGAAACATCACTGAACAAAGTAATAAGCTGGACCCGCTATATAGATGATTTACTTATCATCTGGGATGGCAGCAAAGAGGATTTCCAGAGATACTTCAACATCATGAATAACAGCATACCAAATCTGAAATTCAGCTATGTTATAAGCAATGAGAGGATTGTATTTCTGGATACTGAAATCTATATTCGAGAGCACCAAATTCAAACCACATTGCATCGCAAAGCCACTGCCACCAACTCCACACTAGAAGCAACCAGCTTCCACCAACAATCCTTGATCAGTAGTATCCCATATGGGGAATTCTTGAGAATCCGGAGGATCTGCAGCGAAAATGAAGAGTGGGAAAAACATAGCACTGCGACCTCAAAAAGATTCGCCAAACGCAAATACAACACAGGCATTGTGAACAAATGCTGGGAAAGAACAAACAAAAAAACAAGGGAGGAATGTCTCCAGAGAAAACCGAAAAAACCAACAGAGGAAGTAGAACCCATACGCATGATAATAGACTACTCTAACGAGAGCAAAAAAATTGCGGATATCCTCAAGCGTAATTGGAAGATACTTCAATTGGATGAAACTGTGAAAGAAATGGTGGGACTACATCCAACAATTACCTATAGAAGGGCAAAGAACCTCAAGGATCATTTGATCCACAGCCATTTCAAAAAGACGAAAAAGGATGAGTGGCTAAAAACAACAGGGTTCGTGAAGTGTTATGCCTGCAAGGTGTGTCAGATTGCCAAACCTATCAAACAGATACAAATGTCCAACAAAAAGAACTGGGAGATAAAGGAGCTAATCACATGTAAAACAACCCATGTGGTTTATGCCGTGGAATGCCCATGCCCCATGAGGTATGTGGGCAGCACAATTTGTGAGCTTAAAAAACGCATACTGGAACATGTGCGTGCCACCATCCACAAAGACAAGGCTAATGCAATAGCCAAACACATGGAACTATATCATCAGAGTGACTGGAGCCAATTAAAATTCTTTGGTCTGGAAAGTGTCCCCAAGAAAGAACGAGGGGGAGACAGAGAAAAGCTCTTAAGACAAAAGGAATCCCGCCATATCCTAAACCTACGAACCTTAACGCCTTATGGGCTGAATCAATCTGAAGAACTTTACATACACTTATGATAACTTCTCTTTTTTGAAATTATGTGATGCCCAACAGATTTCTAATTTATGTTGACTGATGTGAATAGGCGCAAGAAATAAGTAATGACTAAAATGTGATACTATAACAGTGAAATCACTCAAATGGTTGTTAGAATAATGGAGTTGGATTAAGTATTATGGGGAATCTGTGACACTAATGAAACCTCACACCTTGTGAGAAACATATCACACTTATAAATCAGTTACACCGAAAATACTGGGTTTAATTATATGGTCCCCATGCATGAAATGTCATCCCACCAGAGGGAAAAGATCAGAAACGAAACATACTTATAAATTAACTGAGTTAAAATTCATTAACATTCTGTTTACCAATTCCACTAGATAAAGCCTTTTATCAGCAGCATGTCATAACACTCTTGATTGCTATAAATGAAATATTGATACATAAAAAGCAAATATTGGGCGATATGAAGTAATATTGTCATTTTGATAAAAAACTACATGTCCCAGAAAGCTTAGAGGCTCTGACTTACCCCCAACAGGAAGTGATGTATGGAATACATTGTATTGTGGTATATCTTGAAGGGGTAGCCCAGAGAACGGTTGATCGTGAGCAAGGTATTTGTAATACCGAAACGCGTAGATCGGAACATCTGCCTGTAGGAATGTAACTTAAAAATAATAAAAAACTGCAAAAGAAACACCCGTGGAGTGCGACCCATTTGTTTCCTGCGAGGGAGCTGTGGTAAAGGTATCAGCAGCGTGGTTCAGCTGCAGGGCGCCGCACCCGGACTGAGCGCTGTTGTAGTGGCGAAAGGAACCAGCTTTGGAGAATATATATATATATATATATATATATATATATATATATATATATGTGTATATATTACCTACTGGCGGTCGCCAGTAGGTATATATAGTTAGGATTTTTTTGAATAGAGATCCCTGAAAATTCTATAATGAATAACTTTGGTGTTGATGGACGGAATTGGTTGAAATTTTCATGGAAAATGGCACATTTTGTTTCTGAGCGTCCCCTGAAAGTTTGGGGGGGTTTCTTGAAGTGGGGGCCGAGAAAAAAGGGGGGTCCCAAAACGTGTTTTTAACATTGAGTTTTCCATAGGGCGGTTGGACTCACTTTTAGCTCGAACGGCAGAATGGATTTCTATGAAACTTGGCTAAATTGTAGGGACTGGTAGTCCGATGTGCCTTTGCTAGGTCTCAAGATATGTGCTCTAGTGGATTTTGAGTAATTTAGGATCAAAAAATATATATATATATCTGTAAGCGCGCCCCGCTACGCGCACCGGAGAGTGCTCCGGGCGCGCTACGCGACTTGCGCGCCGAAAGCTGATTGGCTCTCGGGTGTCTGTGAACATTCTAAACAGTCCGGAGCGGCTGCCATCTTGTGTCTCGGTAGGATCGAGACACAAGAGGTGGCCTAAACAAAGGGGGAAATGACCGTAAGGGGGCAGAGTAGATCCTCCCTGACCCCCTAGGTTTGATGTGGGGGCTTTAAAAGGGCCCCGCGGGGCAAAAAAAAATAAAAAAATTAATCGTTTTTTTTGAGGGGGGAGTGCCCGGTACGCGCACCGGGAAGCGGTCCAGGGAGCGTACTATGGGGAAAAAAGAATGATAGACTTTTCAAATATTGTATGTTTATTGATTGTTCTTTTTGTTGTTTTTTTTGTTTTTTTTTATTTAAGTAGCAACATGTAGGTACCAATGCAGAGTCTAAAAATTAATATACACCGTCTCCTTTGTAGATATCTTGCATGTTGTTTCAGAAGTTATTGTGGTATATGGAATTCATACCATAGTCTGTGAGGAAAGCAGAAACAATATGGAGGCAGGAGATGATAAAGAGATGTTAAATACACATTGGAGATAATATAGTTGGAGAAAGGAAGTAACTATGAGCAAACTTACTATGTAACACAAAAAGTTGCACAGTATATTTTAAGTCTCACTTTATATTATATCTTTTTGGGTACTATTTCATAATTTTCATATAAAAAAGAATAATGTCTCAAACAATTTTAACTTTTAAAATTTTAATTTATTGTTCTGATTTTTCAAAATCTAAAAGAATTTGTAACATTAATTCATATGGTATGTCCTCCTTTTCATTCCATGATTCACATTCTTCAACACATTTAATTAATTCTTGGTCTACAGTGTCATCCAAAAAGTCTATTTCTTCTTTTTCTTCCTTAGGATTGTTTTCAATCTTAATTTGAAATGAAATATTATTTTCTTTTTGTTGTGCTTCCATTTTCTTGCTGTAAATTGCATAAAAAATAAATATATCAGTAGAGATAGGGCACTGTTGGGTTTAAGTTCAGACAGGTACTTGTGAGTTTTTAACAATGAAGTTATCTTTGGGCACTGTATGGTTTCAGGCAGGAAGTAGAACTATTAAAAAGTGCCTGTGATGAAGCCTAAGTAAATTCATAATTATACCACAGAAGCCTAACTCAATCAATAATTTAAATAATTAAGCCTTTCTCAATGACTATATATGCATATTTCAATGGTTTTGTGTGAGTAAAATAAGGTTTTGTAAATGCTAATCCCTAACTATATATGGTCTATAACCTATGGTTTTTTCAGTGAATTTTCAAGGTTTTGTAAATGCTAATTCCTAACTATATATGGTCTATGGTTTTTTCAGTGAATATATATATATATATTGTGATCAAGGTCACCGTGTAGTGACCGAAACGCGTCATGCTGGCGAGTTCGAGTGAATAAACCATTTGAATCTTACCATTGCGCTGTGGAGTGGTCTGTACCTGGTGTTTTCGTTGTGACAGATTGGATCTTGGTCCTGGTTTGAGGCAGCAGAACAGGACTGTGTAGTGTATATATATATATATATATATATATATATATATATATATATATATATATATATATATATATATATATATATATATATATATATATATATATATATATATATTGAAAACAATCCTTTTCTGCAATGATCCCTGCAGGCATGGAATCAGAAATGGGATGAACTCCACTTTCTTGAGCACATTTTTTATTTTTAATTTTGTGTGCTGTGCCACCATGACGCGTTTCAGCCTCGAAAAGGCCTATATACATTTAAAACATACAGGAAGAATTCTCAAACAAAAATCTACCAATAGTTACATGATTATCATCTTTGACAATATAGGTTTTTATAATATGTGTATTTTACTGTGATTTTAAGCCATTTAATATCATTTGTGAAGTAAGCAAAATCGAATTGATTCGTATGTTTGAGTAGTCTGTTATCAGTGTTCATTGCAGGATTGTAGCATGAGTCACTTTAATATTTTGGACCCACAATGCAGTGCTGACATGTGATCAAGGCCAGTGTAGGCCGAAACGTGTTATGGTGGACAGTCTGAAATAAATGGATATGCATGAGCGAATGGTGGACCGTGTCCGACCTTTCTCCGGTTGAAGGAAATGACAGAGACCGGAGTATCAGATATATCAGGCTGAGACGGCCACCTCAGACACACGCGGACCCACTCTCTATGGTTGGACACGGCTCTGGAGGTGAATCGGAGGCGAAGGATTTTTCCGTAAGGAATAGATGCGTTGGCACCCTAGCAGCATGAAGTTTCTTTCCTGGCGTGGGTCAGTGAAACTTGAGTTGGAGGACCCGAGGACACCAACAACACCAGAGGTACGAAAAGACAGGTGTGCGACGGGTGGGGAGTTTTTAAATTGGCCGTACATTCCCACACCTGTTCATTAAACGAGATATACGAGACAATGTCCACCAACACACTACCTTATCAGGAGGCAGCAGCAGCAGATAAAAATTTTTAGCAATTCCCCCACACATGATCCATATGTGTAGGCTCCAAGCGGTGTAGCACGATTAAGTTCCAGTACTATTAAGGACATCTTACGAAAAATGGAAAAAAGAATGAAACAAGAACAATCAAAATGGTGGGAGAGTAAATCGTTACAAAGTTATTTGGATGTGGGCAGGGTCCCCAGGGGTTTGAGAATTATAATCGCCCCCAGTTACGAGAATCCTAACCCCAGCATGCTGAAAGAATGGTCAGAATGCAATCTTGAGTCGTCCAGAAGACTGGTTCAAAATTCGGTAAAGTATGCTTAAAAAACAAATAGGTACACACAATGATGAAATTGACAAAATGGGACCTATTCAGGCAGTATCCCAAATGCAGTAAAAAATGATAGTGAGACTTCGCAAAGAAGAGGATAACATCAAAGACAGAAAAGTTTACAAGTTTCAGTGCAACAAAGCTGATTATGAAAATGGACACAATTTTACCTTCTCCAAGAAATGACTCATTAAAATGTTTTAAATTAAGTGGGAGAAGTAACAAATTACAAGGATGGTCCATTAACAAGGACTCACAAGCCCCTACATCAGCTCCAGATTTCAGTTCCGCACTGCTGACTGAGTTGGAACCAGAAACAAATCAATCAGGAGCTTGTCAACTCATGCCAAAACTTTCCCTGGCAGAGGAACTTGATTTTTTATGTAGGAAGGTCGACTTTTCACTATGGGCCATATGTATCATTGAAATTCGCATTTGCAAGTTTCGGCCTTTGCGATTGCGAATTCTCAATATGGTATTGATCAAGCAAATGTGGGTCAAAATAAGGAATTGCACAATTTGCGATTCCTTATTTTGCGATTGCATTTAAGGAATCGCAATATTTGCGATTCCTTAAATGCAATGTATGATGCAAAAAAATATTGCTAATTGTCCCTAAGGAATCGCAAATTACCACCAACTTCAAGTTGGTGGTAAGTTGCAAATTCCTTTAAAAAAGCATTTTTTTAAAAACAAAAGGTGCCATGTGACGCTCATACATGCCCTTAAGGCATGTATTTGCGCCATATGCGCACACATGTCATTTTCAGGGGTGCAGTAGGGTGTCCTTTGGACACCCCTGCACCCTTGAAAATATTCTCAATTTGCGATTACCTAATTGCTAATCGCACATTTCCCCTTCATTCTGATGGGCCTCCTGGCCCATAGAAATGAATGGGAAATTATTCCTTAATTGCGATTAGCAATTTGCTGATCGCAATTAAGGAATTTTAAGAAATCGCTAAAAAGAAGCTGATTTCTACATACATACCATTTTGCGATTTCTAAATAGTGATTCCTTAAAAATCGCTATTTAGGAATCGCAAAACGGAATGTTGATACATATGGCCCATAGTCTTCTAAGTCAATATAGCGAAACGTGTTCTCCAATAAGCCATTTCGTGCAGAAGGCCAAGTTGGATTCTTATGGACCTTTGGTGTAAAGTAGATTAACAGCATGACCAGATGCTCATTTTTGAGAAATTTTTATTTTTTATGCCAGGACAGAAGACAAAGCTTGCGTCCGAGAAACAACAAAGCAGCTGGAGGTGAAACAAAAAAAGTTGTGAAAGGAGAAAATCATGCTGGAAGCGAAAAAAGCAAGATGCCAGCAACAGGCCGGTGGAGACACAAATAAACTCAAGTCCTTGTGATGCCAACACGATCATTAACCTAGCACAAACTGACTTGAATGAAGCTGAAACACAATTACTGTCACTAGGTTTGTCGTTCTGTTCTGAAAGCAGCTTTAATTCTACACAGACAAGAATGGATGTCTTTAAATTTGTACGCAAATTGAAGCTGAAGAAGTATTATCTCCTGCATAAAGTCAACAACAATATAAGCACCATGCAGTATGAAGATATTCCCTCCAACACAATGAATCTGACGATTGCAGATATGCCACTGCTCAAAGATCCGAAGGACTTGCAGGATAAGAATCTTATTTACAGTTCCTCAAGTAAGGCAACTACACTCTTTACGGCTTCAGTCACCCCATCTCTTGAAGATACATTTGCAAGGACTGGTACGCCCTTGAAGTAGAAGCCTTCTTTCAATCCAATCATGCCCCGCAATTCTATAGATATTTTCAATGAACAGGCTACTTCTCAGTTTAAAAAATGGAACCATTGTTTACAAAGAGCTTGGCCAAAACTCAGTAATTGTGAGTTCCAGTATGGTCAATTGATGAGCAAGCGAGAGAAAAACAACCAGATCGTGATTAGAAACACAGACAAAGGCAGGAACATCGCTATTTGGCCCAAAACAGCTTATCTAGAGGAGGACATATCACAGCGGAACCATAGTGAGTGCTATAAAAGAAGTAGTATTCCAGCTGCTCGTGTAACATAAAACAAGTTTTATACAAAGTTATTAGCTTGGAAATGTGCCGGTCTCCTGAGTCTGGAAGAATACGAATTTCTCAAAAATGAGCATCTAGTCATGCTGGTAATCTACTTTATACGAAATGTCCATATAATCCAACTTGGCCACCAGGTAGACCAATAATTTCTGCACAAAATGGCTTATTGGAGAACACATTGCGCTATATATAGACTATTTCTTAGAAAACTATGTGAAAGGTCGACCTTCCTATATACAAGACACAACTGATTTTCTCTGGGGAATACACGATATAGGTTGGCATGATGATTACATACTTATGACATTCAATGTCACTTTGCTCTACACAAGCATGAGGGATAAGGATGGCATTCGAACACTGAAACTTATCTGAGCAATAGAGCGATCTGCTTGTTCCAACACAGCAAAATGTTGATCAATATGACACTGTTTTGTCTAGAAAATAATTTTTCATGTTCAAACAAGGTATAACATATGGGAAAAGCTTAGGTTGAGGCAAACATGTAGCAACAATTCTTACCTGGCAAAGGTGCAACAGGAGAGTAAATTGAGGTTCTTGACAAGAGGTTATTATAATAATAATAATAATAATAATAATAATAATAATAGGGGCATTTATAGAGCGCTGAGTTACGCACACCGGCGTGTCCCCGCGCTGAGATGGGAGATGCGGAAAGCAGGGTTTTTTTTAGCTGTAGGGCAGGCAGTTATCTGACATAGAGGTAAGTTTTTAATTTAGCTCGGAACCTGGTTTCTACCGGTTCCAAACGTAGATCCACTGGGAGTTTGTTCCGATGGTTTGCCGCTAGATACCTAAAGGATCTGCCTCCCATGCGGGCTTTCTTCACTTTGGGGATCCTCAGCAGTCCCCCACCCGCAGATCTAAGCGCTCGGGCAGGTTCGTAGGATTCAATCAGGCTCTGCAGAGGTCTAGTTGCCCTGCCAATCAAAATCCGATGGCAGGTGCAGAGGGCCTTGTACTCAACTCTGCTCCTCACCGGGAGCCAATGTAACCTCTGCAGGGCCTCCTTCGAAGGCGCCCTTTTGGGCAGCCTGAGGATCAAACGTGCTGCCGCATTTTGCAGCACTTGAAGGCGACCAAAACTCTTCCCCGGTGCCCCCAGATATAGCAAGTTCGAATAGTCCAACCTTGCGGTCACAAATGCATGAACCAGGGTTTTCTGAGCTTCCATCGGCAGTAATTCAAGGACTTTCCTCAACCTTTTCAGGACCCCAAAACACATGCCAACCACACGGTTGATTTGGGGCCCAAAAGTGAGACCCGTATCAAACCATACTCCTAGGTTTTTTACCTCCTGGCAAGGGGTGGGGGTCGATCCTAGACAGGATGGCCACCAGGCCGACGACCAAGCAGACTGGTCTCTCCCCACCACCACCACCTCTGTCTTGCTGCCGTTGAGTTTCAAACAATTCATGGCCATCCAATCGGCAAGATCTTTCATGCACGATCGGAAGCCATCTGCAGCAAGACAGGGCGCATGCGACAGGGAGATGACCAGTTGCGTATCATCGGCATAAGATACCATTTGGAGGCCATGACTCTCTACAATGGAGGTAAAAGGCGCTACGTACAAATTAAAAAGGGTCGGGCTCAGGGACGAGCCCTGAGGCACGCCCTGGCCCAAAAGTACCCCTTTGGAGTAGCAGTCGCCCTGCCTCACTTGGAAGCTTCTTCCTGTTAGGAAGGCCTGGATCCACCTCAGCGCAGTATTAGCGATGCCACCTCTGTTCAGACACCGTAGCAAGGTGGAATGTGCTACAGTGTCGTACGCCGCGCTGAGGTCTAACAGGATCAAGGCCATCGTTTGCCCCTCATCTACACCCTGTCTCAGATGTTCTGTTGCCATCAGTAGGGCAGACTCTGTTGAGTGGCGTGGTCTAAAGCCAAACTGCGTCTTGTGGAGCAAGCCCACCTCCTCCACATATTCCATAATTTGGGTGTTTACCACCTTCTCAGCCACTTTGGACAAAAAAGGCAGGAGTGAGATGGGCCTCAGATTTTCTAACACCTCAAAACTAATGTGAGGTTTCCTCCGGAGAGGGAGCACCACTGCCTGTTTCCATCCCTTGGGTAGCATGCCAGACTTAAAGGAGACATCCAGGACATGCCTTATGTAGGGCTCCAAGAACTCCAAGCTGTCCCCCCAACCGTTTAGGGGACACCGGATCCAAAGGGGAGCCAGATTTTACAGAGAGACATACCCTGACTAGCTCTTCAGGGGGGGGAGTGATGAAATTTGTGAGGAGCCCCGAACTCTCCGTGCCCTCAGATGTTACCTCAAACTCAGCCCCTGTGGGGGAAGGGTTAGGGAAGGTCGAGTAGATTTTTCAACTTTAGTGGAGAAATAGTCGGCGATGCGATTGCATGTTTCCGTCGAACAACTCTCCGGGTCTGCAGACGAGTCTATAGTAGTCAAAGACTTGTACATGCAGAAGAGCTCTTTTGCCGAGTTCTTTGCCTCTAGAATTTTTCCTGCATAGAAGGCCGCCTTCGACTTTTTAATCTGCCTGTGATGCAGCCGCCTTTTTTCTAAAAACACTTCCCTAGCCTGAGTGTCATATGTTACCCTCCATGCTCTTTCAGCTCGCTTACATTCCGCCTTAGTCCTCCGCAGCTCTCCATTAAACCATGGGGCTGATCTTTCCATGCGGCCGCTCGCGGATGTTCGGCAAAGAGGTGCGGTATGATCTAGCGCCTCTTTAATGCGTCTATTCAAGTTAAAAAGAGCCGATTCTATATCCTCTCCTCCTGGCTGACCTTCCCTTGTCAATGCTTCATTAAAATCCTCCAAGGAGAATTTTGCCCATTTCCTCCTCAAATAATTCAGGGGTGCCTGACTATGTTTTACGGCCTTAGTGCAATTTATGGAGAATACCACCAAAAAGTGGTCTGTCCAGGGGATCGGCTCGACTATAGAGACCTCAACCCCTCCCCAGTTTGCAAAGACCGGGTCCAGAAGATGGCCTTGACGATGAGTGGGACTTAAGTTCAAGCTGAAGGGCTTGCATGTCCCTCCAGAACTCCTCCACTCCTTTATCCCCTGGGCTATTCAGGTGCAAATTCAAATCTCCCAGTAAGAGGAATTTGTCCCTACGTAACGCTGCCTCTGTTATATTCTCTAACAGACTCTCCCTGAACTTAGTACAAGACCCCGGGGGTCTGTATATAAGAAAGCCTTTAATCGTCATTCCCCCATTAACTTTAATGGTGAAAGCTCCGCCTCACTATCTGCGACCGGGGTCAGCTCCAATAGACAACCAAGAGTCTTCTTAAAAATGATCGCTATCCCCCCTCCCTTCCCCACTGGCCTGTCCTGCCTAACCATGGAGTAATTCTCTGGCATAGCCTCGATAATATCCGAGTCAGAAAACTGGTCTAGCCATGTTTCCGTAAGGAACAGAAGGTCAAACTTTCTTTCCGTAAGCAGCTCGAATATGTCAAGTCTGTGCTTTCGCAGTGATCTCACATTAAGAAGACCGCATATTAGCGAGGCTTGCTCCCCAGTACCCTGCAGCACGGTGATGAAGCGGAACCGACAGTGAGCACATTCCGCGTCCTCAATAGTCATGCCATGCCTACATGGATAGGTGGTTTCCGGACGTAGGCTGAAGAGCTGCTCCCTGTCCCAGTAGATTTTACTATCTGGAGCAGGGGTTATCGCCCTAGCCCGCAGTCGGCCATGGACGGGCGCAGACGGGCTCGACTTTGGCGACACTTCGGCGCACCTTCGTCGCGCCCGCTGCGCTCGTCCGCTGCGCTTCCGGGGGTACATCCGCCTTTTGTATCCCTCAGCCCGTCTGCCTCCCAGCCACTAGAACTTTAACCGGCCCCTCACGTTATTCCGACATAACACTAGATAAAGCAATTATGAAATCACAACTACGTAACAGATCGGAGTTACTGTTTGGTAATATCAGTGGTGAGACAACCTACACATACAATAGAAGCTGTAGATCAAATGAGATTGATTTTCATGTACAACAAAGAGGAAAAGCAATTGAGAACATCCTCAGACGCAATTGGCCATTAGTATTGGATGATCCCATCATAGGTCATTTATTGCCCAAAGCACCGTCCATTGCATAGAGGAAAGCCACCCCCATGAGTAATGCTCTGGTTAAGAGCAGCCCAGAGGTAACGGAGGCAGGTACGTGGTTTACCAGTAGAAAAGGTTTTTGTAAATGTACAACCTGTTGAGTCTGTAAATTTGGGGAGAATAAACTCTTTTATTCAACCCCATTCAGTGATAGAGTAACCAAGATAAACACATTCCTTACTTGCTAAATGGATAATGGAGTACATGTGCTGGAGTGCTCTTATGGACTTTGCTACATTGGTAGCACCAAATTGCAGGCCCACAAACACCTAACTATAACATCCTTGTAACCTTTGTTTTTTTTGCAGTGAATTTCTAAGGTTTTTCAAATTCTATTTCCTAACTATAACGTCCCTGTAACCTTTGTTTTCTTAAGTGATGTTTTATGGTGTTTTAATTAGTTGCATTTGCAGGGTGGTGGCAAAAGGGGGTGGTGCCTCCGACCAGCTTTCAGGAATACCGCTGTATGGAACTTACTGAAGGTAACAGGAGGACATCTTGGCCTCCAAGGTCCCTCAGCATCTAAGAGGACTTCATACCACAACCAGTAGTGTGCCAGGAGGCGCATTTGCAGAGTGGTGGAAAAAGGGGGCATGGCCTGCAAGGACTTCTCTACAATCCTGCTGTGTGGGACTTACTAGAGGTAACAGGAGAGGCAAGGGGCCCCTAAGGACCTTCAGCAGCCAAGGGGAGTTCTTCCCCCAACTAGTAGTTTACCAGGAGGCTTGTCTGCAGGGTTGTGGACAAAGAAGGTGTGGCCTCTGACAACCTCTCAGTAATCGAACTGTGTGAGAGACTTACTGGTGCTAACAGGATTGGTAGTTGACCCCCTGTGACCCACAAGATCCAAGATGGAGTAGTATTTATGATGTTTATTGTCCTCTTGACCAGCAGTTGGGTAACAGCGCTTCCCTTAGCCGAGTTTGCATATAACAACAGTTTGCACTCCGCTTTCTGTAGGACCCCTTTTTTAGTTTTATGGGTTTTCATCCTAAAGCTATTCCAATACAACCCTCAGGTCGTGTTTCAGCAGTGGACTCTTTGAGCCATGCATTGAGGGATATATGGGAAACAGCACAAGAACATTTGTTAGTGGCTAAGGAGAATATGAAGAAACAGGCATTGTTGTCCAGCCCTGTCTTATGCTCCTGGGAATATGGTTTGGTTATCTTCTAAGAACTTGAGATTGGGTGGTCCTAGAAAGTTGCAGCCTCAATATGTTGGTCCCTTCAAGATAGGACGAGTTATGAATCCAGTTGCAATGAAACTAGACTTGCAGTATGATTACATGATGCACCTTGTTTTCCATACATCCCTTTGAAACCCTATACATACACCCCCCAGTCTTTGCCCCCGCCTCCTCCTGTGGTACTTGATGAGCATGAAGAATTCGAGGTGAATATCATTTTGGACTCTCGGAGGTGGCGGAGTAGACTGTTTTATTTAGTGGACTGGAAGGGTTATACCCCTGAGGATCGTACCTGGGAACCAGCCAGTTTTGTGCATGCCCCTCGGTTGGTGCATTTGTTTCATGCACGCCATCTGTCCAATCCCTGTCCAATGGAATGTTGTTTGGGAGGGGGTGCTGTTAGGTCCCGGGTGTAGGGAGCGTTAGTGGGGCTTGATTCTGTTTTCCTTTTTTCTTTCTTTTGTTACCTGTCTTTCCTTTTCTGGTTACTGAGAGAGCGTGGTGGCGGCTGCAGTGATTCCTGTATCGAGTGTGGAAAAAAAATTAACTAAGACCTTCTCCTCCATGCTTGGTTTAGTTTCCGGTTCGTGTCACTGGAAGGACTTTGCCAGCAGCATCTGGGGAAGCTGCGCTGCCTCCGTTCTAGTTCTTGGCTTTCCTCTGGACCTGCTTCTTGGAATGGGGTTCTTGCGCCATTGGGCTTCGTTCAACTTGGAGAGCCTGTCGGGTCTTCAGCTTCACCCTTGTGGGGCCGTTCTATTTCTAAGTTATCGCTGGGGAGGTACGGGACTGTTTTTCATTTGTTTCCTCCGTTTTTTCTTTGTTGCAAAACAACTCTCGGACATTGCAGTGTTTGCAACCTACGTCTTTTGTTGTGGGTTTTGTGGGCACTTCTTAAAGCACAGAAATTGTAAGGATAGAAAGGGATCCCTTGTTTTTTGTTCCAGATAGGAAAGCAGGCTTTTTAACATATTGTTTTTTCTATCCCGCATGGAGAAGATGGGTTGTATTATGTTCTGAACCTATTCAGTCTCATTGTATCGTTGGACTCATTACTACGATGCTTGAAATGGGAATCAGGGGGCAT
Source organism: Lissotriton vulgaris (assembly GCF_964263255.1). Lineage (NCBI taxonomy): Eukaryota > Metazoa > Chordata > Amphibia > Caudata > Salamandridae > Lissotriton > Lissotriton vulgaris. The sequence goes on along the minus strand of NW_028241033.1, from coordinate 21,168 downwards.
ATCATCAAGGACCGGTGTTAAAATTATCGCAGCTTTATCGGCAGGAAACTGCTGATAAAACGGCGATAATGGGCTTGATATTACGCACTTGTTAATTCCCATAGAAGTCCATGTTCTGATGTTAACATGGGCTTCTATGGGAATTAACAAGGGCGTATTATCAAGCCCATTATCGCCGTTATATCGGCCGTTTTCTGCGGCTGAAAGGCGATAATTTTAACACCGGTCCTTGATAATATGCCCCTTAGTTCCTTTCTGACTGCCCTATCTCTATGTATGGTGCTCATAACATATGGTAAGAAAATCAAATACTCTGCCAGAAAACTGATATATTGTTTAGTACAATTGTAGATCTCTGCGGTGCCTGCTTTGTTCTAAGACTCTCCTTTTCTTTCTCTTTAGTAAGAGTTGTCAGCCTTACCCCATGATCCACCGACCACTCAAGAGAGGGGAAGCACAGCACTGAGAGTCCATGTCTTGTTTCTTCCTTTCCCTTGATTTTCCCATCTTCTCTCGGTGCCTTTCAGTCCTGTTGCCTTTTTATATTATGGGTAGCTGAGCTTAAGGCACGGGTAGTGGACTGGGACTTACTTCGCTCCTGCAGTATTGGGTCTACCAGTACATGGTGGCAGAACTCTAGGGAACTTCATCTCCCAACTAGTAGTGCACCAGGAGGCGCGTTTTCAGAGTAGTGGAGAAAGGCTCATGGCTACCAACAACTATTCAGCAATCCAGCTCTGTGGGATTTACTGGAGATAACAGGCGGGGTAGTAGGCCCCCAAGGAACCTCATAAGTAATGTGGACTTAATTCCCCAACTAGTAGTGCAACAGGAGGTGCATTTGCAGAGTGGTGGATAAAAGGGATGTGGCTTCCAAACACCTCTCAGCAGTCCCACTCTGTGGGGCTTACTGGAGGTAACAGGAGGGCTTGCTGACCCCAAAGAACTCTCAGCATCCAAAGGAACTTGATCACCCAACAAGCAGTGTACCAGGAGGCAAGTTTGCACAGTGGTGGCGGAAAGGGGCCTGGCCTTTGAAGTATTCTCAGCAATCACACTGTGTAGGACTTACTGGAGGTAAAAGGAGGGTTTGTTGGCCCCCAAGTACGCTCAGCATCCAAGAGGACTTCATCCCCCAAGCAGAAGTGTTTAAGGAGGCACGTGTGCAGAGTGGTGTAGAAAGGGTTGTGACCTCTGCAGTCATCTCAACAATCCGGCTGGGTAGGACTTTCTGAAGGTAACTGGAGGTCTTGTTGGCCCCAAAGGACCCTCAGCGGCCAAGGGGACTTCATCCCTCAAACCAGTTGTGCACCAGGAGACACACTTATAGAGTGATGGTGAAAGGGGACAGGGCCGCTGGTGACTTGTCAGTCATTTTTTAAAATGTATTTTTGTATTTATAAGGGGAGAGGGCAGCATGGCTCCCCTGCCGTGGGCCAATTTTGGCATGGGGACCCCATCCCCTGGTGCCAAGCTTATTTCAAATGGGGAAGGGGGCTGATCAGCCTCCTTCCTAGGCCAATATCCACCCAGGGAATCCATCACCTGTGGACTTTAAAAGAAAAAGATAACTTAAACGGAGGGGTTCGACTGACCTCCTACTGGGCAAGATTTGGCTCCGGGACCCCATCGCCCAGGGCCCAGCCTTTTAATTTATTTGTTCAATTTAGGAAGGGTTGCCACGTGCCCCCGGTCCGATTTCGGCCCAGGGACCCCATCCCCAGGGGCCCAGCCTCTCTTCTGGTTTCCCTGGTCCCACCCAGGGCACCCAGTTTGTGGTTCTGTGGTTCTGTGGTACTGCGGTACCGAGGGTCTGTGGTTCGTAGATTCTGAACCCGTTCATTAAAGGTCGTCGGATATAGACGATTTTGGTGTCAGCGGACCGCAAATGATGAGTGCGGTGTGTACGAGTGTTTTTGTCATAATCGATCAATGAGAACACTACGTATTCAGGGATTTCGTTTGAACCCTCGGGTTCCATTTTGTGTGTGGCAGCCATTTTGTGTGGTTGCCCTGACATAGGCCGATGACTATGGCCAAACGAGTCTTTGGGACACGTACACCTTAACTGACTTTTGTGTGACCTGGCCGAACTGACTCCCTTGCCCGAGGCTAACCTCGTTGAGCCAGTTCCTTGTTGAGCAGCTGGTCAGATAGAGATCAAAGAGCAGGACATTGCTGAGATTATGGTACATGCACACACCCTTCTATCTTGCTTCTCATCTGCTTCTGTTCCTTCCTTTATGGCTTAATCATTGATTTGGGTTGAGGTCTTTATGATGGGTTTGTCCGGCCCGCTCGAACAGGAATGTTGAATTTTGCTTGGTCATTTCTGGTGGGCTGGACAACGGAAAGTGTGATTGTCGTCATGCGATATGTTTGAAATGTCGTTTCTCCATTGGTCAGTTTGTATGTAATCGATGCTAGCCAGGAATGTGGTTTTTGGCATAAAAGACGATGCTCCGCTCCATGAATTTGTGCAGTCTCTAGCGAACCACCCGTGTGTGCTTCGTAGACCTCTGTTCCTGGTTGCAGCCAATAAATTTGGTCTTTGGCGTCATCAAGAAGTGTCCCATGTCTCTGTTCGCCGAGGCAGGGGAATCCGAAGACATCCGACGTTATCCCTGGCGCCGCTGGGTTCTAAAACCCGGTTCAAAAATAAGAGAGAAAGAGGTATGTCAATGGTGCAAGCTGCTATACAGTTTAGGGATAATGAAGAAGAACAAGAAAGTGAACAGATGCTTAAGCAACGTAAATTAGCGGTAGACAAGTGCTATCCAGCTTTGCCACCTCAACAACAAGAAGAAAAGAAAGAACTTGTGAAAGATCCTTTAATGTCGCATCTATTGAGTTTGCCACCCCCTTATGTGCAGAGTGCTACGGCACCGCCACAAGTTGTAGTTGCGCAACCTCCAGCTGCTTTGCCACCTGTGATTCCTCAACAGCCGACTCCTCTTCCGTTGGCTCCTATTCCTTTGGTGCAGCCTTCTCAAGGGCCGCCGCCTTTGCTACCTCCTTCGTCTGCAACTCCTACTCCTGTTTTGTCTGTTTCTTCTGTTACTGTTCCGACTTCGGTTTCCTCTCATTCTGCTCCGTCTCCTGTTCTTTTGTCAACTTCTCCTTCTGCTCGACAGAGAATGAATGATGCGGTTGCTAGTATCTTTTCTCCTCTGTTGGGTTCTTTGGGTATGTCTCCTGTTGTCGAGCGTAAGCAATTGCGTAGTCAATTGCCTGATGCTAATGAACGGACAGTGTTAGATCACTTAGCGCGTAAATGGGTTACGTATCCTTCGCATTATGATCTTGAGGGTATTATGGATGTTTTCCATCAATGGGAAGCACCGAAGCAAAGATGTGTTTTTTGATATGATGTCTTTCCTTCGTGAACAATGGGAAGATGGTGAAGTAGGACAAACTTCGTCTGAGTTGTACCGTATACGTTCTGAGTTTGCGAAAAGGACTGCTGTGGGTCTCGAGGTTGAGAAAGCAGTTGCGACGTTGTTGTCGTTTAGGAGTGAATCTCCTTCTCAGCGATTGTTCGAGCCTGATTCGTCGGTTAGGAGGAAGGCACGTCAATATCCAATGCGTGAGGTTCCTCCAGTTTGGAGACCTGGTGATGCCACTGCTAATACAGCTATTCCGCCACATTTTCAGCGAGTTTGGGTACATGTTCCATGGAAGCGTGCTGAAGTTTTAGCTCTTAAGCAGACTTTGCCTGATCCGCGCAAAAATCCAGCAGGGTACTATAAGCAGCTATCTCAAACTGCGGGTTCATGTATTATGAATCTAGCTGATATAGATATGCTGTTTGGGAATGTTGTTCCACAGCCTATTTGGGGAAAGATTCGTCATACCGATCATGCACAGGAATTAGGTGATACATGGAATAATCTTAGAGCTGCAGATGATAGACAAGTAGGTAGTGCTAAACCTGAAGATATAATTGCTGAACTCTCTGGTAGAATTATTGATTATATGAAGACTTTGATGCCCGCTTTGCGTGTCAATTGGGACAAGTTGTCTGCATGCAAGCAGAAGAAAGACGAAACTGTGTCCGACTTTTTCATGCGGTTCGAAGAGACATTTGTAGACCACAGTGGTCAGGACATGAGTACAGAAGGTGGTCAAAAGTTGTTCGTTGACAGGTTTGTTCATAATTTGCTTCCAGAATTGTGTAATAGGTTGAAGGATTCTGAGAGTGCTTGGGCTGTTTCTACGTCAGAGCAGATTTTGGCTACTGCCCAGTACCATGAAAATAGGAACAAGGATGAGATAGAGAAAGCAGATAAGAAGACTAAGAAATTGAAGACTAAAGTTCTTCTACAGCAAGCTTATCCACCTCGTAACAATCAGCGTGATTATCAGCAACCTCAGCAATATCAGAGGAACTCGCAAAGGTTCGAGTCTTCTCAACAGCGTTTTCCTGTAGGCCCTAATCAGTGTGCGTAGTTGTCTGGTTCTGTTACAGCGCACGAATGGTGCTTCTGGTGTGAGAGGTCAGGTGTTCAACAAGCTCCTAGAGGTAGATGTCGTGGTCAGAATGCGCGTTCTTTGCCTCCACAAAATTCTATGAATAGTTTTGATCAGCAGAATGGTGCGTCTAGTAGGACGGCACAGTACTATGCGGACGATTACTATGTTGAAGGTGAGGATGTGGATGGTAATGATTGCTAGGACAGCCATAGACAGAGAGAGGGAGTTGTTTCAGTTCCAGTAGATCAGAGTGGACCCTATGTTGAATTGATTGCATCAGGTGTGTCAGAGCCTTTTCTGTTGGATACTGGTGCTGCGAAGAGTTCTATTATGCACTCTAAACGCCCTGGCGCACTGTTCTGCAATTTCCTGTTGTACCTGATATCACCGCTGTATTGACTTTGATCCCGGCTACAGCCACGTGGTTTTCGGTGATTGACTTGAAGAATGCTTTCCTCAGCATCCCGATTGCCGTGGAGAGTAGAGATATCTTTGGCTTCTCTTTAGGAGGCCGAAGTTTTCGCTTTAAGCGCGCTCCTCAAGGCTATTGTGAGAGTCCATCGATCTATAGCCAAGCTTTGAAGACGCAACTTGATTTGTTGGTTTTACCTGATGGTGCTGCTCTTATTCAGTACGTTGACGATCTGTTAGTTGCTGCTGACAACGAAGAGATTTGTAGAGAGGCTACTTTGTCGTTGTTACGTCACTTGTCTGATTTCCATCATAAGGTTTCTCTTTCGAAGTTGCAATATTGTCGACAAGAAGTTACCTATTTAGGTCACCTCTTATCGAAGGAGGGAAGGAAACTGACCCCAGAAAGAATTCAAGCTATTGCGAAAATTAGTGTGCCTACGAAACAGAGAGAAGTACGTGCTTTCTTAGGTATTACGTCGTTCTGTAGACAGTGGATCCCTAATTTTTCGTTGCTTGCGAAGCCTTTGATAGCTCTTACTGTTAAGGATACTCCAAATCCTATTCCTTGGACTGCCGAATGTCAGAAGAGCTTTTCTGAATTACGCAATGCGTTGTGTTCGGCTCCTGCGTTGGGTACCCCCGACTACAGTAAGCCTTTCACATTGTATGTCCGCGAGAGAGAGGGATGTGCATTGTCAGTTTTGACTCAACAATTTGGCGATAAGCAGCGTCCATGTGCTTATTTTTCGTCGACTTTGGATCCGGTAGCTAGAGCGTTGCCGAGTTGTTTGAGAGCTACAGCGCCAGCGCCTGTTTTGATTCGACAGTCTGCTGGTTTGGTAATGGACAATACACTGATTGTGATGGTTCCACATGCAGTGGATACCTTGTTGAATCGCACCAAGACACAGAACTTAACTAGTGCTTGGTTGTTGGATTACGAATTGACTTTGTTAGCGAGTCATGTGCAAATAAAAAGATGCAACACGTTAAATCTAGCCACGTTGTTGCCGATTTCAACTGAGATAGACGATACCGAACAGCATGATTGTTTCCTTAGGACTGAGGAAGAAACGAAAGGGAGGATAGACCTTAGGGATACTCCTCTTTCAGAGTGTGATGGTACCTTATGGGTTGATGGTTCGTGCTTCAAGCTTCCGAATGGTGATAGGACTGCGGCATGTGTAAATGTAAATGTAAATGTGTGTGTCTTGTAAAGCGCACTGCTACCCGGAGGTGTCCTGGCCCTATAGACCGCTGGGGAACCCGTCCTGGCTTTACCTGTGAGATGTTCTCTCCTGGGTATCTCCAAGGTGAAGCCAGGCATCCCCGGCGTTTGTGGGGGGCCGTTGTGGAGATGAGGCAAGCTAATGCCCAGAGTTGCTGAGTGTGATCCCTGGTTAGAATAGACACCGAGGCGAGAATTATCGAGTCCGTTGACCTTGGTTCACGACCCTGCCGCGTCGGGGATTGAACCCTGGTCCTGGGCCGTCCTCTGCTTCCGAGTCTGCCGCCTCTAACCAGTGAGCCACACCACTCCACTCCAATATGCTGTTACGACTTTGCATACGATTGTTGAAGCTGCACGTATCCCACATAATTCAGCGCAAGCAGCAGAGTTGATTGCATTAACGAGAGCGTGTGTGTTGGCGAAAGGAAAACGAGTGACTGTGTATACCGACAGCCAGTATGCGTTCGGTGTGGCTCATAGTTTTGGACGTTTGTGGCGAGAGCGTTGGTTCCTGACTTCGCATGGGACGAAGATCCAGCATGGTCAGTTGGTGAATGAACTTCTTGAATCTCTTACTTTGCCGTTGCAAGTAGCGATTGTGAAATGCAGTGCGCATAAGAAAGTTACGGATGACGTCGGTCGTGGTAATGCGTTTGCAGATGAAGTCGCGAAAGAAACTGCGAGAGATGTGATGAGTCAAATGTATGTTGCAGGTCCTGCGAGATGGGTTCCGGATGGAAGTATGTGTGAAGATACGATTGAGAGTGTGAAATCCATCCAAGCTGAAGCTACAGAAAAAGAGTTGAATGAATGGAGAGAGAGTAAGGGTAAATTGGATTCGAATGGTTGTTGGATTGATTTGTTAGAGCATCAGAGATGGTTGTTACCCGATGCGTATGTGCTTCCAGTGGTTACAATGGCTCATGGATTGGCTCATATTAGCGTGAAAGGGATTTGCAAGTTGTTGGCTCCGGTTTGGCAGAATGTTGGAATTCCTAAGTGTGCAGAGAATCTGGTTAACCTCATAGATGCTAGAAAACATCCCTCCCCAGTGCTGCGCTGTCCATTGGAACCAGTGCTGAATGGACGTCCAATGGTCGTGCACAGCACTGGGGAGGTAGTGCTGCCGTCGGCCAACGTACCGACGCAGCACTTAAGGGGTTAAGAACTGTATAGTGTGTTTGATGCACAATCCTGGTAAGGGAATTCCAACTCCAGCTGGTCATTTTGCTCCTCCAACGTATCCGTTTGAGGCTTTGCAGCTAGATTCCATCCACATGGAGAGGTGCAACAACCTAAAGTATGTGTTAGTGGCTGTTTGTTCTTTTTCTAGATGGGTGGAAGCCTACCCTTTGAAGGACAATACTGCCTTGTCCACAGCGAAAGCCCTTATTAAGGAATTCTTCCCTAGGTATGGTTTGCCGAGAATGATCTGGAGTGACAATGGGAGTGAATTTGTGGGTCAAGTGATGAAGAGAGTATGTGATGGGTTAGGTATTCGGCAGAAGTTTCACGCTGCAAATCACCCCCAATCAGCTGGTCTAGTTGAGCGCTATAATGGCACTGTAAAACTGAAGTTAGCCAAAATTCAAGCGAGCTCTGGTTTACAGTGACCAGATGCCTTGCCTCTAGCCCTTTTGTCCACTAGAATGACTGTGCATTAACGAATGGGTTTGAGTCCATATGAGGTAGTGTTTGGTCGCCAGGCAAACATTTGGGGAGTGCCGAGGCCGACAAAATTTAGCGAGATAGAACATCCTGTGTTGCTGGACTACCTGTATGAATTGACGGCTAAATTGCGTGTTTTACATCAACAGGTTCACGATTCATTGCCACAGGCTTCTGAAGATCCAGGGCACGCCATTGGACCTGGCACTTGGGTGCTCGTGAAGAATTTTCAGCGGAGCAAGAACGAGCAGCCCCGCTGGACGGGACCTTATCTAGTGTTGTTATCTACCCGTTCTGCAGTACGAGTGCACAGTAAAAAGAACTGGATTTACAGTGTACATTGCAAGAGGGCCCCTTTGCCTCTGCCATACGACCGGTGGGTCCAGAAAGGACTTCCTGATTCTGAGACTGAGACCGTGCCTCGTTTTCTGCCTTTCAGCGATGCCCGTTTGATTGGAAGGAACACTGAGCAAGAAAGTGATGATCTTCTGCAAGAAGCTGTGCCTCCATTGAAACGTTTGAACACTGTTGAACCTGACTTACTGTTCCGAGAACAGACATTGCCTGGCAAAGAGCGTTATAATTTGCGACCGAGAGTCGCGGCACAAATAAAAATATAAAGTTTTCTTTTTTATGAATTTTGCAGGTTAACTCTCCTCCGAGGAACTACTTTGATTTTTGTTTTTCGAACTGCCATCCGGGTTCAGCTGTAGGGTTGCGGTTGCCAAGTCTTTGGAGTGCAAGCCGAAGACGTTAGGTCGACGGTTCTGGTTGGCCTAAGGGAGTGGCCCTGGGCTGACAGAAGCTTCCTTAGCATAGAACACCCTACCACCGCGAGCAGCAATTAGAGAGGATGGAGTTTTTCGAGATGGAGAGACCTGTTGAAAGAATACGCTTTAAGAGCAAAATCTGTAAAGTGATGAGCCGAAAAAGACTTTTAATATTGTGTTTATTTATGTTGCTTAGTTTAATGATGTTTTTAATTGGATATGTGACATTCTCTTTTCGAGTGACGTTCATGCCCACTACGCAACCTATACCTCCTCCTACTATTTCTTCTCATTCTTTTAACCCTCTGCCCGAACATGAAATAATTAGAAGACTGGAATTTGCTAACAATTCCTTTGTTCAACTCCTGCACCAACACCAGCTAGTAATGAACACAACAAATTGTTGGGTTCGTGGCCTTATGCCCCATATGACTGATAAAGGTATTCCGTACCTGGTTTTGCCTTTTAGCTACAATGTTTCTATTTGGGCATATAGAACGATGTTCATTTATGCTCATGGAGTCTATCCCCAACGTTCCGTAAAAGATAGTCTGAAGACTAGTGTTCTGGTCAAGGGTATAGTCGACATGATTAGAGAAAGTAGTTCCTATGAGACTATCCCAAGAGATGAGACACAAGCATACATTGGTTGGAACGTTACTTGATATGGAGTTAGTCTGAGTGTTAACCAGCGAGCGAAAAGTTCTCCACCGATTTGGATAGTGCCCCATCAGGGTCATTATTGTCTGCAAGGTAATGGCAAGAACCCGAGAGCTCAGTTAGGGAAGAGTGTCTGCACTGAGACATATGTATTTGCGTCTCAGACTTCCCCAGCGTTCCTAGCAGCTAAGGGTACCTATTTCATCTGTTATGATAAAGCGTACACATGGTTGCCCCCTGACTTTTCCGGCATATGTTTTGTTTCGTACCTGTTGCCTCCCACTTTTACAGCTGCGGCAGATTACCATAAGACTAGAGTTGCTAGAGGTGTCTTCAGTAAGGAAGATACCGCAGTACAAGAGTTGGGAGATTTCTTTAAGGGTTTTCTGCCGTTCTGGGGACCTATGGCAAACAGCAGGAATATTCGACAGTTGACGAGAGTGGTTGAGTCCACCATAGTCGAAACTGCCGGTGCCCTTAGTAATTTGACTGCTGAGCTCCAGTCGGATCGACTTATGACACTTCAGAACAGAGTTGCGTTAGATGTCATACTTGCAGACAGAGGTGGAGTGTGTAAACTGATTCAATCGAGCTGCTGCGTTTTCATTCCAGACAACGCTCCGACAGTCTTCCAGGCTATTTCCAAGCTACATAAGATCTCCGAGTCTGTACATATAGACGAGGGAGATTGGTCGTTGATGGGATGGTTTTGGGGATTGTTATCCACGTGGGGATGGAAGATTCTGATGGCCATTTAAACCTTAGAAATGTATTAAAAAAACAAAGGATGTAGGGGAGCTATAGTTAGGCTCAGGTTTCACCCACAAAAAAACAGTGAAATTCAGCAGTTATAGTTAGCTGGACTTACTATTACTCGCACCCCTGCTTATGACCTCACATATTACATTACTCATACATGGTCAGTGGCATCACTGATGACATCACTGATGACAGCTCAAATCACACCCACAAAATATTTCATACACCTATGCAACCATTCACATACCCATTCACAGAAGCACACCAGTACAGAATACGGCACACACCGAAAAAGGAAAAACAAGGAGAAATTAAATAATTTCTCCTTGTTGCGCCTCCCTAACATCGCCCCTGGGGTGGCGTTAGATTCTCATGCATTCCCAGGTTTACGATTTCTTGTAAATTTGGGATATGTCAGATTCCATGCGTGTTGTATGGGAACACCCACAGCAACATACATGGAGCGCCCCTTTCATGCTGTGTTCTGCTTAAAAGGGGGACATGTTTCCAAGGCCACCATGAAAAGCCACATAAAGTGGCTTTACGTGGCCTTGAAATATACCATGGCATATTGCGCTACACAAACGTTAAAAAAACTGCGTTACCGGTGGTGCAAAAGTGCCGCAGGATCCTCATATATGACAAGGCCCACAGTAGGAAAAGTGTTGGACTCCAGAGGGGTAAAATTTACTATTATCACTCCAATCTGTGAAACAGTAGGGAAAGCTTTGAATGTCAGAGGAAAAATATTTGCAATTCCCACTCCAGTCTGTGCAACAGTAGGGGAAGCGTTGGACTTATGAGAGTAACATTTACTATTTCCTCTCCAGTCTCTGCAACAGTAGGAAAAGCATTGGAGTACGGAGGGATACAATTTATTATTCCCACTTCAGTCTGTGCAACTGTAGGGAAAGCGTTGGACCCCAGAGGCGTAACATTTACTATTCCTACTTCAGTCTGTGCAACAGTAGGGAAAGTGCTGAACTTCGGAGAGGTAGCATTTACTATTCCCACTCCAGTCTCGGAAACAGTAGAAAAAGTGTTAGACTCTGGATGGGTAAAATGTACTAATCCCACTCCATTCTATGCAACCTAGGGAAAGTGTTGGACTCTAGAGGAGGAACATTTACTATTCTCAGTCCAGTTCGCGCAACAGTAGGGAAAGTGTTGGAATTCAGAGGAGTACCGTTTATTATTCCCACTCCAGTCTGTGGAACAGTAGGGAAAGTGTTGGACTCAAGAGAGGTAAAATGTACTATTCCCACTCCAGTCTGTGCAACTATAGGGAAAGCGTCGGACTTCGGAGAGATATCATTTTCTATTTCAGTTCTAGTCTCTGCAACAGTAGGGAAAGTGTTAGACTCCGGAGGCGTAACATTTACTATATCCACTACAGTGTGTGCACCAGTAAGGAAAATGCTGTACTTCAAAGGGGTAACATTTACTATTCCCCCTCTATTCTCTGCAACAGTTGGGAAAGCGTAGGACTCCAGAGGGGTAACATTAACTATTCCCACTCCAGTCTATGCAACAGTAAGGTAAGAGTTATACTTCGGGCAGGAGGTGGTCAAATTTACTATTTCCACTCCAGTCTGTGCAACAGTAGGAAAAAGCGTTGGATTTTGGAGGGGTAACATTTACGATTCCCACTCAAATCTATGCAACATTGGGGAAAGTGTTGGATTTTGGCAGGGTAAAATTTACTATTCCCAGTCCAGTGTATGCAATACTAGGGAAAATACTTCACTTCAAACGCATTACTTAAATGAAACATAACCCTATTAATTAATAAAAAATAAAAAACTCTTATTAGAAACGTTATTAATTAACCATATATATATATATATATATATATATATATATATATATATATATATATATATATATATATATATATATATATATATATATATATATACAAATTAACATTAAAGTTTTAAACAAATTGTTAAAACTCTTTATTAAATTACCATTATTTATTACTTAATTAACTTACCATACTATACCCCCACAAACCTAGCAGGCCACACTTAAAATATTACTAAAATGAATAAATGTAGGACAATTAACATAATAACAAATTAAACATTCAATAATACATTAGTAACCATCCATTAATAATTATTGACTAATTAAAATATTAATTAATAATTCACTTCCCACCCTATAACCCTAGAAACCCACCAACCTGCACCTAACAAATAGCTAAAGTAATATAATTATTACACTATTTACATTGTTAATACTCAATTAAATAATTATTATTACATTGTTATTCCCACCCTATACCCCTACAAACCCAACCAACCGCAACTAACAAATAATTTTTAAAAATACACAATTTACATAATTAATAATCAAGTCAATAATAAATATTTAATAAAAAATGACGTAATAATTACACACATAAAGATAATGAAAGAATTATATTGTTTTACAACTATATTATTGAGAACGATATTTACAAAACCATATTCTTGAAAACAATACTACTTACCTAAAAAATAGGTATTTTTGACAGTGATATTTCTGCATCACGATATTGATGTGTCATGATATATTTTCTCAGATATTTCTGTAACCGATATTTCCAACTCAATATTTTGTTCAAACACCGTGGAAACAAAACACTAGAAAAATCCCACCCCAATTTGGAAAATACAGTATAATGTAACTACTTAGGACCAAAACAACAAAAACACAATTAGTAGAGCCAGAAATATGCAATTTTAAAGATTTAAGGGAAAACAGTGCTTACAGCACAAAGCACCAGCTGAGTTTACCTGGTTGTGCCAGGCAGGGACGAAGACACAAGCTCAGGGCATCCGGAATGGAGCATGGGTCAGATACACGGACCAGGTTAGGCCTGCTGAACGAAGTATCTTAAATCTGGGTTGCAGAGTGTTGCTAAGTCCCGCATCGAGGTCATGGCACACACCAGCGGCCCCAAGGTTCAGCATCAAGTATGCGTAGTACAGTGGCAGTTCCAAGGATATGACGTCCTGCATCAAGGATGCATCTTGCAGCAGTGGTTCCAAGGAGCTGCAAGGTCCTGCGTTGGTGATGCATCTTATCTTGTGGCTGCAGTTCTGATGTGAGGCTGCGAGGGTTGCATTGTGCTGCAATAGTTCTGCACAAGAGAAAACAGCTGGGCTGCAGAGCACCATCAGGCTCACTCCCAAGGGTCAAGGTGTGGGGTGTTACCACTTGGGGGAGAAAAGTCACACCAAGCAGAGTCCAACTGCTGGGTTCAAGGTGGATGGAGCCTTTTCTGTCCCTGAGGTTCCGATCAGGAGACCAGCCAACTAGCCCTTGGAGTCACTCTGGTGGTCCTGGGTTCAAGATGCGGTCCCAGGCCTTCTCACCCAGGCAGCAGGGTAGTAGAGTAGAAGTCCTTCTTGCAGATGAGCATTGCAGCCCTTCTCAGTCTTCCACAAGTCCAGAGGTGTACAGAATGATGAATTGGGTCTAAGAGTTCACTATTTATCTGTGGTGCCAGCTTTAAAGTAGGAGGAGGTTCTGGAGGTTTCCACCCCCAGAGGTGCTGGCATTATCCTGCCTCCCTGCCTTGCCCCTGCTTGTCTGTGGGCACAAAAACCTATTGTGGGTGTGCTCACGCAGAGGCTATATTATGTGCATGTGTTGTATGTGACAGCTCTGCCCCTGTATCAAGACAGAGATGGCCCATCCTACCAACACCTTTTCCCCTTTTGCCCCAACGTCTGCGAGCAATACACAAAGACCATCTACCAGCTAATCCTACTCATGTGACCCAGGATACAGGCTGTAGGCACCAAATGATTGCGACAAGAAAATGGCAACTTTCTAAATATAGTTTAAGTAGGCACTCGCACAGCGTGGGTAAACTAGAGTTGATACGGTTGTAATGGATTGTAGCGTGCAATCGGATAAACACTGTCTGACCAAACAGTGAAAGCACAAGAGCTAAGAAGTCTGAAGGTTCCCCTACTCGGAGGGGAACAAACCGATGCACAGCTGTTACGCCGCGAGGCACTTTACTAACAACTGCAAAGCATTTCCCTTGAGAAAGGGCGTCTGCCCGAAATGCATCGGGAATTTGTGTTTTGGATTATAGTGATTGAATTATGGATCACCCAGTAACATGCCTTTGATGTATAATACACAGATGAATACAAATATACTACGTGAAGAATAAAACACTTGATAATTCAACAATCAGACTGTTTTTCATCAAAAATGTTTAGTGAATAAGACCAAGGTCTACATGCTGTGCATCGGTTTGTTCCCCTCCGAGTAGGGGAACCTTCAGACTTCCCAACTTTCTAAATATGACATTTTCAGAACTGTGATAAAAATCTGACTTTGCCTTTAAAGAGGGTTTTAAGTTACAATTTTCTAGACACCAAATGTGATATTCATACCTGCTCCCAACTAAAAGTTATCACTTATTAAATGTAATACATTAAACCAATGTTATCTTATGGAAGATGCAATCAATCAATCAATCAGAGTACTTGTAAAGTGCGTTACTTACCCGTGAGGTTCTCAAGGCGCTGAGGGGAGGGGATGCCGCTACTGCTTGAAGAGCCAGGTCTTGAGGAGTCTTCTGAAGGTGAGCAGGTCCTTGGTCTGCCGTAGGTGGGTAGGGAGGTGTTCTAGGTCTTGGCGATGAGGTAGGAGAAGGATCTGCCGCCGGAGGTTGTTCGTTGGATGCGAGGGACAGCGGCGAGGGCGAGGCTGGTGGAGCGGAGCTGGTAGGTGGGGGTGTAGAAGCTGAGTCTGCTGTTAACGTAGGTTGGTCCGGCGTTGTGGAGTGCTTTGTGGGCGTGGGTGAGGAGCTTAAAGGTGATCCTCTTGTCGACGGGGAGCCAGTGTAGGTCTCTTGGGTGGGGGGTGATGTGGCTGCGGCGGGGGACGTTGACGAGAAGTCGGGCAGATGCGTTTTAGATGCGCTGTAGTCGTCGTAGGTGTTTGGCTGGGATTCCTGCGTAGAGTGTGTTGCCATAGTCCAGTCTGCTGCTAACGAGGGCCTATATCACCGTTCTTCTTCTTTCGGTCAGGATTCACTTGTAGATCCTGTGGAGCATGCGAAGGGTGTTGTAGCAGGAGGAGGAGACAGCGCCGACCTGTTTAGACATGGAGAGGGAGGAGTCGAGGATGAATCCTAGGTTGCGTGCATGCTCGGTGGGTGTCGGTGCTGTTCCCAGTGTGGTCGGCCACCAGGAGTCGTCCCAGGCTCATGGGGTGGGTCCGAGGATGACTACCTCTGTCTTGTCCGAGTTCAACTTCAGACGGCTGTTCCTCCTCCAGTCGGCGACGGCCTTCATTCCCTCGCGGAGGTTGGTTTTGGCGATGTGCCGGTCCTTGGTGAGGGAGATGATGAGCTGGGTGTCGTTGGCGTAGGAGATGATGTTGAGGTCGTGTTGGCGGGCCACTTGTGCGAGGGGGCCATGTAGACTTTGAACAGTGTCGGGCTGAGGGATGAGCCTTGGGGACGCTGCAGATGATGTCCGTCTCCTCGGATTGGAAGGGCGGGAGGCAGACGCTCTGGGTTCTGCCAGAGAGGAAGGACGTGGTCCAGTCAAGGGCCTTCTCTTGGATTCCGGCTTCTAGGAGGCGTGTCTTTAGAGTAGGATGGCAGACCGCGTCGAAGGCGGCTGACGGGTCCAGGAGGATGAGGGCTGATGTTTCACCGTTGTCTAGTTGGCGCCTGATGTCGTCTGTGGCGGCGATGAGGGCTGTCTCAGTGCTGGGGTTGCGTCTGAATCCGCACTGGGACGGGTCTAAGATGTTGTTGTCTTCCAGATGGCGGGCCAGTTGCATGTTGACGATTTTCTCAATGACCTTCACCGGGAACGGGAGCTGGGAGATGGGCCAGAAGTTCTTGAGGTCCTTGGGGTCCGCCTTGGGCTTCTTGAGGAAGGCGTTGATTTTGGCATGTTTCCAGCTTTCCCGGAATGTCGCTGTTTCGAAGGAGATGTTGATGAACTTCCGTAGTTAGAGTGTGATGGCAGCATCTGCTTTGTTGAATACGTG
Source organism: Lissotriton vulgaris (assembly GCF_964263255.1). NCBI lineage: Eukaryota > Metazoa > Chordata > Amphibia > Caudata > Salamandridae > Lissotriton > Lissotriton vulgaris. Next base: position 5,175 of record NW_028241033.1, on the reverse strand, counting down.
GTGTGGGCACCAATCTGACGGAGATCCTGTGTGGATTTAGTTCATGACCTTGCGTGTCTCGTCATCGTTGACGTTGGACCAGGAGGTCAGGCGGTTGGCGCTGGTGGTGTTTACAGGGGAGGTGGGGTCTGGCGTAGTCGGGCGGTCATGGTGTTGAAGCTGTCATGGATGTCAGCGATCTTGCGGTGGAAGAAGATGGCTAGTGAGTCGCACAGTTCTTGTGTGGGCGGTATATTGTTGGCATTGGCGCTGGGTTTAGAGAGTTCCTTTACGATACGGAAGAACCCTTTGCTGTCGAGTGCATTGTTATCCAGGCGGTCTTTGAAGGAGGATCTCTTGGCTAATCTGATGAGGTGGTGATGTCTGCGGGTGGTGTCATTGTGGGCTGCGTAGTTGTTCGGAGTGCGTTTGTGGAGCCATATCTTCTCCAGTTTCCGACATGCGCGTTTGGAGGTCTGCAGCTCGTTGGTGAACCAGGTGGCTCTCTTGCTTGCGTGATTGTTGGAGGGTTTCTTGAGTGGGGCGAGGGTGTTGGGGCAGTCGTCGATCCACTGTCTGAGGTTCCGGGCTGCGATGTCTGGGTTGGTGGGGTCGGTGGGTGGGTTTTGGTCGAGGATGGTGCTCAGCTGTTCTTCGGGGACTTTGATCCAGCAGCGGTGAGGTAGCTGTTGGGTGCCGTGGTGCGTGGTTGCTTTGTTGAAGGTGAAATGGATGCAGTGGTGGTGGGTCCAATGGAGTTCCGCGGTGTGGTCGAAGGCAACGTGGGTGCCTGTGGAGATGGGGTCCAGCGTGCGGCCAGCGGCGTGGGTGGATGCGGTGACTGGGTTGGTGGGGTCGGTGGGTGGGTTTTGGGTGAGGGTGGTGCTCAGCTGGTCTTCGGTGACTTTGCTCCAGCAGCGGCGCGGTAGCTGTTGGGTGCGGTGGTGCGTGGTTGGTTTGTTGAAGGTGAAATGGATGCAGTGGTGGTCGGTCCAGTGGAGTTTGGTGGTTTGGTCAAAGGCGACGTGGGTTCCTGTGGAGAAGATGGGGTCCAGCGTGCAGCCAGCGGCGTGGGTGGATGCGGTGATGACTTGTCTGAGGCCAAGGTTGGCGAGGTTGTCGATCAGGGTGGCGGAGTTGGGGTTGTTGTTGTTCTCGAGGTGGAAACGACTGTTGGCGCAGTCGTCGATCCACTGTCTGAGGTTGCGGGCTGCGATGTCTGGGTTGGTGGGGTCGGTGGGTGGGTTTTGGGCGAGGGTGGTGCTCAGCTGGCCTTCGGTGACTTTGCTCCAGCAGAGGCGGGGTAGCTGTTGGGTGCGGTGGTGCGTGGTTGGTTTGTTGAAGATGAAATGGATGCAGTGGTGGTCGGTCCAGTGGAGTTTGGTGGTGTGGTCGAAGGTGACGTGTTGCCTGTGGAGAAGGTGGGGTCTAGCGTGTGGCCAACGGCATGGGTGGATGCGGTGACTGGTTGGTGGGGTCGGTGGGTGGGTTTTGGGTGACGGTGGTGCTCAGCTGGTCTTCGGTGACTTTACTCCAGCAGTTGCGAATTAGCTGTTGGGTGTGGTGGTGCGTGGTTGATTTGTTGAAGGTGAAATCGATGCAGTGGTGGTCGGTCCAGTGGAGTTCGGTGGTGTGGTCGAAGACGACATGGGTGCCTGTGGAGAAGAAGGGGTCCAGCGTGCGGCCAGCGGTGTGGGTGGATGCGGTGACGACTTGTCTGAGGCCAAGGTTGGCGAGGTTGTCGATCAGGGTGGCGGAGTTGGCGTCGTTGTTGTTCTCGAGGTGGAAATTCAGGTCCCCGAGGAGTATGTAGTCCGTGGAGGCGAGTGCATGTGTGCTGGCGAGGTCGGCGATGGAGTCACTGAATTGAGCTCGGGGTCCGGGTGGTCTGTGGATGAGTGTTCCTCTGAGGGTGGTGTTGGGGTCGGTGTGGATCCGGAAGTGCAGGTGTTCGGCGGTGTTGAGGGTGTCATCTAAGTGGGTGGCGACCTTGAGGGTGTACTTGTGGACGATGGCTATTCCTCCTCCGATTCCGTTGGCGTGATCCCTGCGGGTGATCTTGTAGCCATCCGGGATGGCTATGGCGATGTCGGGCTCCGAGGAGTCATTCCACCAGGTCTCAGTCAGGAAGGCCACGTCTGGGGCGGAGGTGTCGAGCAGATCCCAGAGCTCGACGGCGTGTTTGCTTGCGGAGCGGGTGTTGAGGAGTATGCAGCGGAGGTGGTTGGGTCCAGCCCTTGGAGGTTTGAAGGTTCTGTCTCAGGTGAAGCTGCAGGTGTGGCAGGAGAAAGGTCAGTGAGTCCGTTTCGGGGTGGCTTGGAAGCAGGTGTGGTTTCGGCCGGCGTTGAGTGCGAAGAGGGTGCTGGCGTCGAAGCGGAGTCTGGTGTTGTGGCATTCACGGGGTCCACGGGTTCTGGCGCTGGGTGTGGTCCAGGCATGGACGGGCGCAGACGGGCTTGCCTTAGGCACGCCTTCGGTGCGCCAGCGGCGCAGGCACTTCAGGCCGCTGTGCGGCCTCCATAGGGGGGGATAGGGAGGAGGAGCAGCTGGGAGGCGGTAGCGGGGTGGCCAATGCAGAGCAGGGGGGTGGGGCCGTAGGGACGCAGCAGCAGGAAAGGAGCGGGAAATGACGGAAACCAGGCGGGCTGCAGGAAGCAGGGCAGGAGGCAGCTGGCGGCTGTGTGTGGGCATGGGGAGAGACCTTCCTGCAGGCAGGGTCAAAGGTCACTCCTACGCCACTGCGTGGCCCCTTAAGAGGGGGAGAGGGAGGGAGGAGCAGCTGGGAGGCGGGAGCGGGGTGGCCAATGAGGAGTAGTGGGGCGGGGCCACAGGGACGCAGCGGCGGGAAAGGAGCGAGAAATGGTGGGAACCAGGCGGGCGGCAGGAAGCATGGCACGATGCAGCTGACGGCTGTGTGGTGGCGTGGGGAGCGTGGGGAGCGATCTGCCTGTGAGCAGGGTCAAAGGTCACTCCTACGCCACTGCACAGCCCCCTTAAGGGGGGGAAAGGGAGGGAGGAGGAGCTGGGTGGCCAATGAGGAGCAGGGGGGCGGGGCTGCAGGGACGCAGCGGCAGGAAAGGAGCGGTAAATGGCAGGAACCCGGCAGGTGGCAGGAAGCACGGCACGAGGCAACTGGCAGCTGTGTGGTGGCGTGGGCAGCGACCGGCCTGCGAGCAGGGTCAAAGGTCTTGTACTGGTGAAAATGAATTTGTGAATTTTTCATTATCAGGATATTTCAAAGTTAAAAGTACGTGTCCAACAATGACAGGCTGAAGACCTGTTTAAAGAGCACTTAAGTGGGTCACACTATAAGTGCTGCGGGCCCTTTAGATGCATTTCTTTTACAGGTCCTTGTTACATGTAACACCACTGTAGCAGGGACTCACAAGTAAATTATATGTGCCATCTGGGTGTATGCCAATGTTACCATGTTTTACAGAGGGGGCACACACACTTTAGCACTGGTTGGCAGTGGTAAAGTGCACAGAGTCCTCAGGCCAACAAAAACAAGATGAGTTAAAAAATAAATAATGGAATAAAGTTTGTGGAAGACCACCCTAAGGCTGACAGGCCCAACAAGGAACACTGGTGTAGAAACAAGACTTCAGTTTTGTGTCTGCATGTACATGGGTGTGTCCACTGACTGAAGTGAAGTTGGGTATGTCAGTTCAGTTTTGTCCTAAAGTGGGTTTGCCAAAATGTAGTTACAATTTATTTGATCCTTAGCTAGATTTGAAAGTTGGGGGAAGGCGGGTCCTTATGTGTATACCAAATTCCAGACTTTGAAAAATCGCGGAGCGCTCAGCGTTTTCCAAAACTTCAATTTATTCAGGCAGATGCGTTTCAGCAGTTACGCCATTTTCAATACCATATTTGCATGTAATCAACATTGTCCATGTTTTTAATCATTCCAGTCCCTCATCCATTAGACAGGCAAAATGTGGTAAGGGAAGACAGACTTTCATTTAGTTCAATTTGTTCAGTTTTCATGTCTGCCATCATAGAATGAATATCTTACTAATAATCTCTCATTGAGTTCCGTTGCATGCTCAATTGGCCATATTGATAAAGACTTTTCACTATGTGTGAACGAACAGGCAGACCCACAATATTTCTCATGCTTCGTTTCCACTGACTAAACATGGGCTGATGGTAGAAGAGAGTTACTCGCCTTGCTGTTCTCCTGCCATCACAGGGATGTTACCCAGGTACCGGTTTAGTAACTGAATTTCATGCATTATAGCAGGGGCGGCCTTAGGCATGTGCAAGCTGTGCACCTGCGCAGGGCCACCAAACCCCAGGGGCCGCCACGCCAATATATATCCTTAATATAATAATCCTCTGAGGATGGATACATATTTTCGTGGCGGCCCCTGGCAGGGATTTGGCGGCCTCAGCCTCTGTTCCACTTTCAAACACCCTGACCCCCCCCCCCCCACTCCGCCCCCTATTCACTGGCCTCCACGCTCCGCCCCACCCGGACCCACTCTTCCGGGGCCCCCTACCTACGCTCCCTGCCCAGGGCGACCATGAGCCTAGAGCCGCCCCTGATTATAGTAAAGCCAACATTGTGTCGATAGATATCACATTCCTGGCGGTCGGTGTTGGTTCTAGTAGCACTCCATTACTTTCTCACCAAATGCCACAATACTGCTGAACAAACTTGCTTCTGTCGTGACTGTGACTCTCACAAATGATATATCCACCAATTTCTACACTTGTAAAAAAAGTGGCAGAACCTACACCAATCCCTGGTTTAAAGATAAACTGTCTTAGATGAAAAAAGACTGCAAAGTTTGTGAATGGGCCTGGAGATGAAAATACAACCCTGCCCTTAAAACTCAATATTGTTCTGCCGTCAACACCTATAACAAACTGATCCGGAAATCACATGCTGACTATATTGCAGAAACAATAAAGAGCAGTAATGACCCGGTTAAACGTTTTTTCCCCCCTGCTTAACGACATAAAAAATCCGCCATTAGCCAGGGCCTCGACCACTCTTTGCAACTCACAATGTGAGGCTTTAGCTACTTTCTTTGTTAAGAAAGTTTAGGAGATCTAGATATCCTTTCCACCCATATTAATAGCAAAAAGCGTCCTGATCCTACCAGCTGCCCTGGCACTCTTCTATCTTCCTTTTCAGTATTATCCTGCGAAACACTAGTGACTTTGTGCCATCAAATCAAATCAGGA
>NW_028241032.1:0-98422 GCF_964263255.1 Lissotriton vulgaris | reverse complement strand
TATTCCTGACCCATGTATATGTACCTCCACCATATATATGTATGTGTATATATATATATATATATATATATATGTGTGTGTGTGTGTGTATTCTTATATATATATATATATATATATATATATATATATATATATATATATATATATATATATATATATATATATATATATATATATATATATATATATATATATATATATATATATATATATATATATATATATATATATATATATATATATATATATATATATGTGGTGTGTGTGTGTGTGTGCATATATATATTACCTACTGGCGGTCGCCAGTAGGTAGTTATAGTTAGGATTGGTTACCATAGGAAATTCCAAACATTCTATTGGGAATATCTTTGGTGCAGATTGAGGGATCTGCCTGTAATTTTCCCTAAAATGGTCTCGGAGTGCTCCGCTCCTTCCCTGAAAGTTTTGGGGGGATTCGTGAAGTGGGGGCTGAGAAAAAAGGGGGGTCCCAAAACGTGCTTTCTCCATGTTAATTTCCATAGGACGGTCTGACAAGTCTACAGCCCGAACTGCTGAACGGTCATTACGCCAAACTTGGCAAAATTGTAGGGACTGGTACGCAGATGTGCATTTGCTATGTTTGGTGAAAATTTCTCCAGTGGTTTTTATGAAAATGAACTTAAAAAACACATATATATCTATAGGCGTGCTGCAGGGGATCTCCGGTGCGCGTACCGGGGAGCGCACCCGGCGCACTATGGGAGTACGCGAGCGGAAAGCTGATTGGCTGTCGGGTGTCTGTCAACATTCTAAACAGTCCAAAGAGTCCACCATCTTGTGTCTCGGGGGAATCGAGACACAAGAGGTGTAAAAAGAAAGGGGGATTTAATTATTAGGGGGCAGAGTAGACACCCCCTGACCCCTAGGTTTTCTGAGGGGGGTCTAGAAGGACCTTGAAGGGCTAAAAAACTTTTTTTTATTTTTTTTTATTTTTGCGGGGTAAGCGCTACCGGCGCTCCCCGGTACACTCTCCGGTACGCGCACTGTGAGTGCACCACGGGGAAACACAGTGTGAAAAAAATGTTGAGTGTTTAGAGGAAAGTGGTGCATTGTTAGAGTGTGTTACAAAAATGATGCAACTACAGTATTGCATCCTTTCACATGGGGCAGTCCCATGTGAAAGGGCCTGTGTTAGTCTTACAGCTGCTGTTAAGCAGGCGCAAGATTTGGACGTAACAGCGTTATAAAAGTGGCGCAGTGATATCTCTTAGATTTCACTGCGTCACCTCTACGACCCTTTCTTATGTCAATACACCCCTTTTATATACATTACACCTGACGCAGGTATAATGTGGCGCAGGGGTTTACAAAGTGACGCATCTACCTAGATGCGTCACTTTGTAAATATGACTCAACAAGGTGCATTTTTTACACCACTGGTGCGTCACAAAAAGTGACGCACTGGTGGCGTGAAAGTGACGCATGGCCTAATAAATGAGGCCTTCAGTCTTCTACTCAGGGCCTGCATTAGTCTTACGCCTGCTGTGATACAGGCGCAAGATTTGAACGCAACAGCATCATATAAGTGACGCAGTGATATCTCTTAGATTTCACTGCGTCACCTCTACGACCCTTTCTTGTGTCAATACACTCCTTTTGTATACATTACACATGACATAGGTATAATGTGGCGCAGGGGTTTACAAAGTGACGCATCTACCTAGATGCGTCACTTTGTAAATATGACTCAAGAAGGTGCAGTTTTTTACAGCACTGGTGCGTCACAAAAAGTGACGTACCGGTGGCGTAAAAGTGACGCATGGCCTCATAAATGAGGCCTTCAGTCTTCTACTCATGCGTCATATTAAATATATGACGCATTATGTCGCAAGTACTTACAGATACGTCAGTATTTCAGATGTATCTGTAAGCGCAAAAGTGATGCACTGCTGGAGTGTGTCACAAAAATGATGCAACTCCAGTAATGCATCCTTTCACATGGGGCCAGTCCCATGTGGAAGGGCCTGCGTCAGTCTTACAGCTGCTGTTCAGCAGGCGCAAGATTTGGACGTAACAGCGTTATAAAAGTGACGCAGTGATATCTCTTAGATTTTACTGCGTTACCTCTACGACCCTTTCTTATGTCAATACACCCCTTTTGTATACATTACACCTGACATAGGTATAATGTGGCGCAGGGGTTTACAAAGTAACGCACCTACCTAGATGCTTCACTTTGTAAATATGACTCAACAAGGTGCATTTTTTACACCACTGCTGCATCACAAAAAGTGACGCACTGGTGACGTACAAGTGATGCATGGCCTCATAAACGAGGCCTTCAGTCTTCTACTCAGGGCCTGCATCAGTCTTACGCCTGCTGTGATACAGGCGCAAGATTTTGATGCAACAGCGTCATAAAAGTGACGCAGTGATATCTCTTAGATTTCACTGCGTCACCTCTACGACCCTTTCTTGTGTCAATACACCCCTTTTGTATGCATTACACCTGATGTAGGTATAATGTGGCGCAGGGGTTTACAAAGTGACGGATCTACCTAGATGCGTCACTTTGTAAATATGACTCAATAAGGTGCATTTTTTACAGCTCTGGTGCGTCACAAAAAGTGACGTACCGGTGGCGTAAAAGTGACGCATGGCCTCATAAATGAGGCCTTCAGTCTTCTACTCATGCGTCATATTAAATATATGACGCATTATGTTGCAAGTACTTACAGATACGTCAGTATTTCAGACGTATCTGTAAGCGCAAAAGTGATGCATTGCTGGAGTGTGTCGCAAAAATGATGCAACTCCAGTAATGCCTCCTTTCACATGGGGCCAGTCCCATGTGAAAGGGCCTGCGTCAGTCTTACAGCTGCTGTTAAGCAGGCGCAAGATTAGGACGTAACAGCGTTATACAAGTGATGCAGTGATATCTCTTAGATTTCACTGCGTCACCTCTACAACCCTTTCTTATGTCAATACATCCCTTTTGTATACATTACACCTGACGTAAATATAATGTGGCGCAGGGCATTACAAAGTGACGCATCTACCAAGATGCGTCACTTTGTAAATATGACTCAACAAGGTGCATTTTTTACACCACTGGTGCGTCACAAAAAGTGACGCACTGGTGGCGTAAAAGTGACGCATGGCCTCATAACTGAGGCCTTCAGTCTTCTACTCAGGGCCTGCATCAGTCTTACGCCTTCTGTGATACAGGCGCAAGATTTGGACGCAACAGCATCATAAAAGTGACTCAGTGATATCTCTTAGATTTCACTGCGTCACCTCTAAGACCCTTTCTTGCGTCAATACACCCCTTTTGTATACATTACACCTGACGTAGGTATAATGTGGTGCAGAGGTTTACAAAGTGACGCATCTCTCTAGATGCGTCACTTTGTAAATATGACTCAACAAGGTGCGTATTTTACACCACTGGTGCGTCACAAAAAGTGACGTACTGGTGGCGTAAAAGTGACGCATGGCCTCATAAATGAGGCCTTGAGTCTTTTACTCTTATTTTTTCTTTCACTTTCTCTGTTTCGTCACTGCCTTCCTAACCTGGTCTCACACTTACTTGTCTTTATCCAGTCTGTATATCCACTCTTTCTAAAACATCACTGCTATTTTCTTACCCTTCCACACCCCCGTTCCTTTACTACATTTTCTTCGCATATCCACATTCCCCATGTTTACTCTCCTTCTCCTCACTCTCCTTCCCCACACTTACCTTCTTTCACTCCCCCTACTTCACTTCCCTTCTCCTCTCGTCCCTTTCTGTGCTTTCTTACTCATTTTATTCTTCTTTATCAATGCACTCCACTTCACTTACTCTTTTTCATTTTTTTAAGAACATAGGGCAAGATGTAGGTAAGTATATTTTACCGCTCATAAATACCAAATTTTACCGATTCGGTATTTATGAATCGGTAAAATTGAAGGAAGGAGATTTTGGTAAATTCGGTTATTTAATTACCGAATCTGTAAAAATCGGTATTTACCGAATCGGTAATGTCCATTGATTCCTATAGGCCTTGAACCCCAGTTAAAGTTAAACTCGAGCCTCAGCATCACAAAATGGATGCTGCCACCACAGACACAAGTCTGACCTCCTGCTGCTGGGAGTCCTTCCAGCGAGGGAGGCTTGGACAAAGGGTTTCCTGCCTTGGGAGGTGCGAGCACCACCCCAGACAGGATTTTGTGTATTGGGTAGGACAGGGCTGAATAGAATCAGACATGCCCGGGGCACACAAGGTGTCCTCGTGCATAAGACAGTCCAAACCAGTACTGGGGCTTTGTAACCGCCCCCCTTTCTGGTCCCACCCAGAGGAGGGACCTAGCAGGTGATCCACCCCTCACATTGGGAATAAGAGTGGGAGCAGTGCCATGACACCTCAGATCATCCTCAATCAACTTGAAACTAAGAATACGACTGGACTTCGACATTCTGCTGCACAGAAGACTGAAGAGCATCTCCCTTGCGGCGTACGAGTGGCTACCCTGTTAACACAGGCACCATCCAGCAACTCGACGTCTGCTTTGCCGCCACCTCCTGCTGGAGCCTGAGCTCAGAGCCTGACGAGACCCAGACTCCCAGACTTCTCACAGCCCGATCCACAGTCCCTGCAAAGAAGGGACCTGTGGAGGCACCGAGAGACGTGGGACCCGACATCTTGAAAGACCCCCGAGAAGCTGACTGCGCAGCACCCGAGGCATCCTTGATGCTGTGATTTGGGGATTAAGAAGCCCCACAACCGAGCAGCCCTTGCATCAAAGATAAGCCCCCCAGCATCTCCACGATCTGCGTGGGGCCCTTTTGCATCATGCCACTCAACGCGCCATCCCGGCCACTTGCCACGTGGTCAGCGGCCATCTTGGCAACGAAACCTATAAGTTGCTCCAGACTTGCCCTCGCTCCTGTAAAAAGGAACACCAGCTCTGACCTTGCTGGTCCGAGTGAGAAGCTTGCATCGATTCCTGTGTGGCTTGCATTAGCCAAGGCCTGTTTGCTCCGATCAAGAAGCCGACGCTGCCAACAGCTAGAACCTTTGTGGCACAGCTCGTGACCAATGCCTGGACGTCCTTGACCTCTTCGTGTCCACGTGGCTGCAGAGACAATCTTCACCTCATTGCCTGTCTGCACCCAACATCGCTTGGTTCCATCCTGGTTCCACGGTAGTCACTGGCTAGTGACTTTGAACATTGTCCCCTCTGCTTTTAGGTCTTCACCACTTGGTTCCACCGGAACTCTTCTCGTCTCGACGCCTGCAGCATCTTCAGCTCCAAGCACCATCGACCTGCGTGACGAAACCCGACACTACTTCGCACCTGTGCACCCGCTTCCTGTGGGTGAGGTAACTCAGCAACGCCGGTGTTCCTACACTGGTACACACCTCTAGTGCCTAGGTCTAAAGTTTTGTCCTTCTGGGTCAGCTGGAAGGTTCCTTAATCACTAACTTTGTAACTTTTACACACCATTGACTTAACATTGGTATATGCGTTCACTTTCCGCACTGCACCCGAGTCCCGCTGGCCTTTCCCGACTTCTTCACTGTTAGTCCCGAACAGCTCCAGCGATTCCCAAGGCCCTAGGCCTACTTCCTTTCAGCTAGGTGGTTCTTATACCACTATTTTAGTAAATGGTTTAGGTGGCCCCTAGGGCTCATCCATATTGTGCAACTTTTGTGTATTTAAACTGTGTTTTGTTTTAACGCATTTGCTTCTGTGCTCATAAAGAGTATAGGGTATTTTGTAGTAAATAAATGTATATATATTTTCAATATATATCTGTGTGGTGTCCTTTATTTGGTATTCAAGGGGATTGTGTATGGTAAAACAGCTCGCTTCACATGCCTTTACAGAGTTTAGCCTAAGACTGCTTTGTCCACGCTACTAGGATAGTTGGTCTATAAGGTTGACTTACAACCAATCATCGTAAGGGTTGCTTGGCATGGTACAAGGTGATCACTAGGATTAGTGAGCATCACATACCAGGCCAACTTCTCACAACCGAGAAAGTTATAGTGAGTCCAACTAACTATAACGTGGGAATTTCAATGGTTTAATGTCAGTAAAATTTCCAGGTAACTATAACTGGTGTGAAACCTATGGTTTTTTCAGTGAATTTAATAGGTTTTTTAAATGCTAATTCCTAACTATAATTACTGTGAAACCTATGGTTTTTTCAGTGAATTTCATAGGTTTTTTAAATGCTAATTCCTTTCTATATCGAGTTTGTAACCTATGTTTTTTTTTAATTTGCTGATTTGTGTGAGTATTTATTAGTATTATTTTTTTTATAATAATATATATATATTTTTTTTAATTTTATCATTTTTTTGGGGGGCGCTCTGGGTCCGCGCACCGGTAAGCTCTCCGGAAAGCGCACCCTGAGCGCTACTTGCGTTTGTGTAAAAAAATATGAATGAAAAGTAAATATTAACGCAAGACATTTAGTACCATACATATAAAAGCAGTTTTTTTGAATAAGGAAATTAAAATAATTTTGCATTTCGGTGAAACTATCAAAACGTCACTTTGGCGCGCCGCGTAAGCACCCTCGGAAGCGCCTACGGTCGTGCCGCATATGCGCCCCGGAAGCGCCTACGTTCGCGCAGCGGATGCGCCTACGTTCCCGCCGCGTATGCGCCACGGAAGCGCCTCTGTTCGCGCCGCGTATGCACACCCGGAAGTGCTCCGGTGCACGCAGCGTCAGCGCGTCAAGTCATGTGACCTTAAAATAACACTTTTCATTGGTTGCTAACAGTTTGTTTTTTACAAAGAATGAAATCCCCACCCATTTCCTTCACTTCTTCTTTCACTTTTGTGACTGAAAGACCTGCCTTTTTTTCTCTTCGATCTTGCTTGGTTAATCATGGCTGCCAGACCATCCAGCAGTGAAGATGAGCCTGAATTCATTGATGAACAGCCTCCTCAGCCAAAGGTGAAAGAGCATTTCATCTGGAATTTTTTTCCCATACCAGATGGACAGAAAAAAGGTGAATGCTCCAAAAGTGGAGTGCAGGATCTGCAAAAAAGTCCTGTCACGGGGTGACCCCAAAAAGAAATATTCTTTTGGGAACTTCACAATGCTTCGTGATGTGGAGAGGAGGCACCCCCAGAATTTTGCCCGGGAAAGTGTCAGGGCTCTGGCACAAGAGGTTCCCAGTGATGGGGCCTCTACATCCACCGGAGGAGCAACTACTTCTGTGAGGGGGCGATCGCAGGAGCTGGTTCCAAATATTCAGCCTGCATTCAACAAAGGTGTCCTGAAATGCAGATACTGCGATCAACTCCTTACCTTTGGGGAGCAAAGTGTTCTGCTCATGGTTCGAGCATTGGAGAACCATCGCTGCCGTTCCCAGCCCTAATTTATTTTGTTTTTTTTGCTCCTGTTGAGCAGTTTTCATTCCCTGTTTTTGTTTCTGTTCTAAAAAAAGAAAAAAGAAGAAAAGAAAAAAGTTCTTTTCAGAACTACCTCCAATTCTCATCAAAGAGCTATATTCTTAAAAAAATGAAAAAGAGTAAGTGAAGTGGAGTGCATTGATAATGGAAAGGAAAATGAGTAAGAAAGAACAGAAAGGTATGAGAGGAGAAAGGAAGTGAAGTAGGGGGACTGAAAGAAGGTGAGTGTTGGGAAGGAAAGTAAGGAGAAGGAGAGTGAATATGGGGAATGTGGATATTCAAAGAAAATGTTGAAAAAGAACAGGGGTGTGGAAGGGTAAGAAAAGATGCATTGCTGGAGTTGCGTCATTTTGTGACACACTCCAGCAATGCATCACTTTTGCGCTTACAGATACGTCTGAAATACTGACGTATCTGTAAGTACTTCCGACATAATATGTCATATATTTAATATGACGCATGAGTAGAAGACTGAAGGCCTCATTTATGATGCCATGCGTCACTTTAACGCCACCGGTGCGTCACTTTTTGTGATGCACCAGTGCTGTAAATAATGCACCTTATTCAGTCATATTTACAAAGTGACGCATCTAGGTAGATGTGTCACTTTGTTAGCCCCTGCGCCACATTATACCTACGTCAGGTGTAATGTATGCAAAAGGGACGTATTGACGCAAGAAAGGGTCGTAGAGGTGACGCAGTGAAATCTATGAGATATCACTGCGTCACATTTATGACGCCGTTGCGTCCAAATCTTACACCTGTTTCACAGCAGGCGTGCAGGCCCTTTCACATGGGGCCTGTCCCCATGTGAAAGGATGCATTGCTGGAGTTGCATCATTTTTGAGACACACTCCAGCAATGCATCACTTTTGCACTTACAGATACGTCTGAAATACTGACGTATCTGTAAGAACTTCCGACATAATACGTCATAAATTTAATATCACGCATGAGTAGAAGACTGGAGGCCTCATTTGTCCCAAAACTTGTTTTCTCCATGTTAATTTCCATAGGGTGGTCGAACTCACTTTTAGCCCGAACGGCTGAATGGATTTCCACCAAACTTGGCAAAATTGTAGGGACTCGTAGCCCGATGTGCCTTTGCTATGTCTCAAGATATGTGCTCCAGTGGATTTTGAGTAATTTAGGTTCAAAAATATATATATATCTATGGCCGCGCCCCGGTACGCGCACCGGGGAGCTCAGCAGTCGCGACACGCGAGGAGCGCACGGAAAGCTGATTGGCTCTCGGGTGTCTGTAAACATTCGAAACAGTCCGGAGCGGCTGCCATCTTGTGTCTCGGTAGGATAGAGACACAAGAGGTGGAAAAAAAAGGGGGAAATGACCATAAGGGGGCAGGGTAGACCCCCCTGACCCCTAGGTTTGATGTGGGGGCTATAAAAGAGCCTGGCGGTGCAAAACAATTATTTTTTATTTTTTTTGATTTGCGCGGGGGGAGCGCCCTGTACGCGCACCGGGGAGCGGGCCGGGGAGAGTGCCATGGGGAAAAATGATTGATAGAGTTTTAAAAAAATGTAGCCTTTTTTTATAAATTGGAAGTAGTTCTAAAAAGAACTGTTTTTTTTTCTTCATTTTGTTTTTTATATTTTTTTAGTGTTTTTGGAACATTTTGTACTTTTTTTGGCTTTTATGAACTATTTTATATTTTTTTTTATTTTAATGGGGAGAAACGAAAAAACAGGGAATTGAAAATGGCTTACCTGGAGCAAAAAAAAAAAAAGAAAAAATTAGGTTTTTTCGGGGCATTTGTGGTTGTCCCCAGCAAGGACGATGAGCTTTATGCTAAGTTCACCATAGGAGATGGTCTTACCACAATGAATACATGTTATTCGGAAATCCCCAAACCGTGGCTGAATGCAAGGGATCGTCTCTCTTGCCTCTGGTCCCGATGGAGTGGGTTGCTTTCTTTTGGAGGTGGTGCTTGAAGATTGGGGAGGGTTATTGGCCAGTTCCCTCATCTCTGCAGCAGAATAGTTGATCGGATGCCTGCGCTGCATGTGGCGAATCATGGTGTTGTTTCCAAAAGAGTATTTTTTGTTAGGGTTCCCCCTTGAAAGGACCATGCCACAGATTAGGCAAGTCACCTTGGCCGCATTGACTTTTTTTTGCCCTCTGGGATTGAAAAAAACTCCCATACAATGTGTGGTCTTGGCTGGTATGGGGTATTGTGTTCTTGCAGCCACCTTGTCCTCCCCTCCTCCTCCTCCTCCTCCTGTTGACCACCAATGTAATCTTGTGGTGGTCCTCTTGGCGGTTGTGGTGGTGGTGGTGGTACAGATGCTCCAGCTGCTGCTGCTGCTGTAGCCATTTCAAAGTACAAAATATACCTCAAAGATTGCAAAACAGGTCTTCCTAAGTCAAAGGACTAAGTCAGAATAAGGAAAAAAGGTGGGGTCTTTCATCATTTGGAAAAAAAAAGGCCTGAACCAATGAGAAGTGTTATTTTCAGGTGACAAGACCAGGGATTTCATCATTATGAAACCAAAACTGTTCTGCCCCAATTAAAAGTGTTATTTTCAGGTCACATGACCCGACGCGCTTACGCGGCGCGCCCCGGGGCGCGCCCGAGTGCGTGCCCCGGGTCGCGTAAGCGCGTCAGATGTTTACGTTGCACGATCGTATTCGCTCGAGTGTTTACGGGTGCGCTTACGCCGTGCGTATCACGTGGACGTGGCTACGCGATATGTCACAATGATGTTTTCATTCGCGGCAATAGCGCTTACGGGACGCTCTTTGGAGCGTGCCCTGGGGTGCTTCAAAAGACTACGCTTTCTGGGGGGCTCACCGGGGTGCGCCCCGGGAGCGCTCCAGGGAAAAAAAAAATATATATATATACATTAAAAAAATTGTTTTAAATACAAATATAATATAGGATTCATTCATTTTCAAAAATATTACATTTAATAGCTATAGACATTTGCTATTAACAAAATTTTGAAATAAAAAAAAAAACATAGGTTTGGGGCCTTATATATAGTTATGAATTAGCATTTAAAAAACCTTTGAAATTCACTGAAAAAACCATAGGTTTCACACCAGTTATAGTTAGGAATTAGCATTTAAAAAACCCATGAAATTTACTGAAAAAACTATAGGTTTCACATCCGTTATTGTTAGGAATTAGCATTTAAAAAACCTAATGAATTCACTGAAAAAACCATAGGTTTCACACCAGTTATAGTTAGCTGGAAATTTTACTGACATAAAACCATTGAAATTCCCAAGTTATAGTTAGTTGGACTCACTATAACTTGCGCGCCTGCAATGCACTGCTGATGACGTCACATATTACATCACTCATGACATGGTCAGTGACATCACCCATGACATCACTGATGACACCATCCTTGTGACAGAGTGACAGACCTCCTTTCACTGTAAAGTACCCCTTGAAACACATATTCAAAAATAGAAACTAACATTTTCAAAAAAGTGGAGATACCCATACCAGTTACAACAACCGATTCAGTAATACCACCATCTATATACACATCCACTCATTCACCAACAGTTCTATATAGTCACTTATACATATATTCACTTATCATATGTAGTGCTACACCTATACATCCTGTTACACACCGACAGTCATCCAAAAGTTACTCACATACATATTCACACATGCAAATAAACTATTGAACATCCATTTATTTGCATATACAGCTATACACACACTACCACTTTACTTCTAAGGAAACTTACACATACTTACTCTCTTAAACAATCACTTATAGAAACACATACTTATTTGAACAGGAACTCTTACAATCTCTCACTCTCACATATACTCACTTATATATATCAATACTCACATATACTAGATTAAAACATATGTCGTTACTGATAAAGACAGTAGTGAGACAGTCGTTTACTCACTAACACACACAAATACACACTCATCCATCCATACAGTCCTGTACATATGCTGTCTTCAAAACCCATACAAACAGTGAGTCAGTCACCAACCCATGCAGCCCATGGGCGAATTTTGCGAATTTGGCGTTCGCGAATTTGCGTATTTCCGAACTCGTAATCGCAAAATCCGCGAATTCTCGCGAATTTGCGGATTTTTGGGGTTTTTTTGTGTTCGCAAGGGTTTCTGGCAGTTCGCGAGGGTTTTGTACCAGTTCGCAATTGCGAACTTACTTTTCTGCACGCAACGGTCGCTACTATGTTGTTTCTACGTCTGCTTCATCATCACAGATTCACAGCACTCTCTGTTTCAACACTGCCACCATCTGTTTCACCCATGCCACCCTCTGGTACATCAATGCCACCCTCTGGTTCATCATCACTGTAGATTATGGGGGGGGAAAGCAAGCACACCTGCCCTGCTTCAACTGACATGAATTAATTTGGGGTTGGTTTATTAATGTGTCACTGTTTTAAAATTCAAGTCTGGCACCTGCTTCCTTATCTGTAATTTGCTTTCTGTTGCAGTGCAGTTTTTTTTTCCAGGACCTTTGTGGCCTACTTGTAGCTATTCTATGAGCCTACTGTGAGGGTCAGAGCAGGGTCATACAATTGTTGCAACTAGCAACTGAACTCTGGAGGGGCCCCAGTCAGGAAGCACTACAGGGAATGGTTACTAATGATGAGTTTGAAGTTTTGCACCTGCTGATTGCTTTCAGTTTTGCAAAACTCGTTTTTCTGCAATTTCGCGGGATTCGCGGGGCGCGAACTTGCGCGAGATCGAATTCGGAAGCCGCGAATTTGTGCGAATATGCGATTTATTTTTTTGAGGCATGTTAGTTCGCAAGATTTTGTGCGTTTTAGCAAGCCGCATGTAGCGCAACGGCGCGAAGTTACCCTTACCGTCGTTCACGGGCGCGGCCATCTTGTTTGCATGACATATTTCCATTTCCGGGCGCGATGTGTAATCTCGCAAAGTGTGCGGCTTGCTAGTACAATTTCACGTGTGATCGCGAGGAAAATCTCGCGCAAACTTACCCACGCGGTCGTGAACGGACGCGGCCATCTTGTTTCTCATTCATTGCTATGGTTCAGGGCATGCTTTTTGTATCCTCTCTAAATCTCTGCCATCCTTTGCTTGTTTGAAGTTTTTTTTGATCTATTTTACTTATTATCTATCCCTCTATTTTTCTAGCCCTATATTTTTGCGTTTTCTGATAATTTTGGTTAATTTTAAACCACTTTTTTAAACTCTTTTCTTTTCTTCTCTTCCCTATTCTATTTTCTTTATTATTTAGCTTCCTTTCCGCCCAGACCATGGTGAAGGGAGCCAGGAAGCATCCCAAGAAGGGGAAGGGTCCCGCACCCCGTGCCCGGCTCCCGTGCGGGCGTTTGAGGGGGGAGACAGTCGCACCCCGGGAGATCTTCAGCCCGGAGGAGGTGGGCGCACTAATTTTTTATGTTCAGCGCCGCCTCCCCAGGACCATCATGGCAGGTGGTAGGATCGGTAGCGGGTACGGGATCCGGGAGCGCCGGAAGCGGTGGGAGAAGGTGTGCCGGGCCATGTACCACCACTCTTGGGTCCGGCGCACCTACAACCAGGCCACCCACCGCTGGACGGATGTCCTGGACCGTGAACGCGATCTGCTCGACCTGCTTGGCCTTGAGATCCCCGGGCTTGGTGAGTAGTAGTAGCTATTTCTTCACTGCTCTCCTTCTCAGTGGTGTTGCTACTATGCTTATTTGTTTTCGATTTTGTGTTCATTTCATTGGCCTGTGAAATTATGTATGAGTGTAGTTTAAAGAACTGCGTAATGCTAGACACTAAGGTTCAGATTTTTAATTACCGGCGCATCCCTGCAAAGTAGCAGGGATGCGCCAGTAATTGTGCACCACGCCACCACCACCCATGGTGCGCCGTATTTACAATGCGGCGCACCATGGGCTCAAAACGTCACCAAAGAGTTACGCATCTGTGCCGTAAAGGCGGCGCATTGCTGGAGTTGCGTCGCAACGATTGCGCAGCTCCATCAATGCTCTGGGGTGCCCTATCTCCCCAATGCTGCGTCAAGCCATACGTCTGCTTGAAGCAGGCGCAGGGTTTGAGTCACGCATCATTGTCCTTAAAGTGACTGATTGAACTCTTGTAGATTTCCCTCAGCCACTTTTAGGATGCGTTCCTGCGCTGGAAGGCCCTCCCTTGCGCCAGAACGCCCCCTGATGGTGCAGGGCTTTACAACGTGATGCATCTCCCATATGCGTCACGTTGTTAATATACGCCGCAAAATTGCGCCTCTTGTGTTCTGCCGCTGCGTCACAAAAGTCACGCAACAATGGAGCAAAAGAGCCGCAAGGGGCTTCTAAATCAGCCCCTACAGACTCAAGTCCAGTCCTTCCTTTGTACACATGGCGATAAGAAGAAATAGTGGTGGTGGATTGACAGTTTGAGTATTTTAATGACTGGTTAATGTAGTAGGAAACTTTAGTGTTGCCGCTGATCTGCAATCACGATGGACTTTGTCTGTCACTTCGCGTGCTGCGCACTGCTGCCTGCCAATCCTAGGCAAACCTTTTTAGTACTTTGTTTAGTGAGTTACATAAGAACTTTCCAATTCGACGGTCCGCAAATCAAGCAATACTAATAACGTAGTAGACCACATGAGATCGGTCAATATATCCCGTGGAATAGTTGTCTATTTACTATTTCGCCAAAATATTTGTTATTGTTCTTTTGAAATGTTTGATTTGGTTGACAAATATCATCCATGTTTTCTGGTCTTTCTTTCTTTCATGTTGTACATCAGCTCCCCCCAGGGGCAAGAGGACACAGGAGGAGGAGGAGGGTGCTGTTCAGGATGCAGGCCAGGATCGGGCAGGCGAGGGCTCCTTTGCTGGCCCCAGTAAGTTTTAATTTTAATATAGAGTACCTATTTTTTCCTAGCATTCCTCATTCGATTTTTTCTAAATCGTCTTTGATCTTCTTGTAGACTGGATCTAAATTCTTATCCTGCCTCAACAATGACTCCCTGTGGTATTACTTGATTATTCTTATTAGTCTGTCTGTGTAGCTAACTAAGATTGCACATTTGGCAATTCCATTGGACTCCCATTCTAGTCAGCAATAGCTCAATGCACTGAGTGCAGTCCTCTGGGATTGTCCATAATGTCTTTTCAAGTCTTCTAAATGTTTATGCTTTGACAATTGCCAACAATAATAAGGTGAATGACCACCAAGAAAGAATAAGATACTACTTTACTTTTGGTTTGGATAGTAGGACAATCCATTCTACTACTGTTGCAGGGACAAATCTGCACAAACAGAACTATGGACACTAAATAATGCATTGCTTAGCTTATCAATTATAATAGGTGCTGTTAGACTTTCCACATACCTCAGTGATAACAGACTTTGTAGTTGAACCCCCAATCTCCTTACTGACTAGATAGTGTGGCAGAGTCATTTAGCTCCCAAAGTCACCGATGATTGATCCCCAATGATGATTAGATTATCCAACGTAGGACAAGAGTACGGAGTCAGAGTCAAGAAGTGTCAGAAGCACAGACTCATGCTTGCAAAAATTCCAAAACCTTTAGCTCATCCACTCTAGTCTGGAGGACCAAAAACCACAGAGTCTATTTAAGTTTAAAAGCTTTATTAAAAGTAAACACATTTATTAAAATCAAGTTTGTCATAAAACTAAACGTTTAACTGAAAATGGAAAAGTGCTTAGTGCTGACGATTAATTGGACACATTTCTTGTGGTCGAGCCGAGCTCTCACCTGGTTTGAACTTGATCCTGCTCGTGTTCTTAGAAGTCAATCTTCTGTCTGTTAGGAGAAAAAGTGGTGCGTGTTAAAAAAAAAGCAAGCATTCATCAGTTGTGCCAAAAAGTGCAGCCAGACAACAGCCTTCCCTGGAAAAAGGGACATTTTTACTTTAGAGTAGACAGTCACATATTATTACATTGTATTCTGTTTTTTTCACATTTCTTTATTCCTCCTAGACCAAATATTATATAGTAGTGAGTGGTGTATTCTAACATTCTTAAATGTACTTTGTAGGTGGAACATCTGGTGGCGGGGCCAGCGCGGAGGTGGTGGTATTGGACGAGGGGAACAACTTTGGGGAGGAGGCGGTGCAAGTGCCGGACGTGCCTGTGAGGGTTAACACTGTGGTGGCGGGCAGAGGTAAGCTATATATTCCTTACTTATTGAGATTGAAGACTGCAGAGTGTGCTTTCTGCATGGGTGTATTATAAATCAACCAGGTAGTAGCCTCCTCTAAATGTACTTCGACTTAGCTGTGAAGTTTTTGGCGAGAAGAATCCCAATCAGATCTGAGATGAACTTGATGGATGGGATGAACGAAAAGCGAAAGAAGGGTGTAAGTAAGTGTGGAAGGACAAGAAATTTAATGATGACTGGCAAAGAAGAATGATATGTGTTTGCTTGGTCCCCGAGGTGGCTGGGAAGGAAAGAATATGGTATGGTGCATGGCTGGGTGAATGATGAAGCAAGGATGGGTGGAAGGAGAACAGCCTGGGTGGATGAAACAGAAACTGTATGTGTGCATATACTTTGAATGGATGGATGCCTGGATCATGGTACTATCTGACTCTTAGATAGCATATGTGTATCTAGAGAGAGATGACGGTCACTGGATGAACTAAGTGTTACTTTGAAGAGCATGTAACACCGCACCCGCACGTCCGTTCCAGTGTAGGAAAGGCAAGGAAAAGAAGTTGTAATTTTGTCCAAATACTACCATGAATAGTAGCAGTAGTTTGTATTGCAACTGCAAGCGCAGCATATATCCGGTTATTGTGGTGGACACTCCCTACCTCTCTTAATAACTTTAGTTTAGTAGTAGTACGTCATTCATGTGTGGGTGTATCACTGTTCACACAATAATAAGCAAAGCACCTAAAGTCATCCCATATGTCATCAAATACATCCCATGTGAAGTGATAGATAATCAGATTATTTAGCTTCTTCATTTTCCTTTTCTAGTACTCATTTGCACTGTAGGGTGAAAGCTAAATTAATTAAGCAGTAGCCCTTTTAACAGAGTATTCTCAGTGCCACCCGTAATAGAAAAGTAAGAGCTTCACCACCTGCATGTACTGGACCGGTACAGTAAAGCAAGTCTGTCTCACTCATCATGGTGTGCGTCTGTTTTTCTCGGGTGCAAGTTCACTGCGCTGGTATTATGCCGGCTTGCACAAGATAACGTATCAATTTTCCTAAACAAGAGAGAAGAAGAAGAATAAGACTGGTGTACTGTCATAGTCGACTGTAATGGAAGTCCATAGTGCTCGTAGAATTTGTTCCTTAAACTCCTACTAATGTTAGAGCAAGGATGAAGAAGTTGGGGGTTAGATAGATACTGTCCTCAATAGTTATGTACTGTGCTTTCAATTTGCTACTTGTACTGTGACACAACTTTCTGCTCAATCATTTTGTGTTAATCTTAAGGAGCATTGGTTACAGACTATGTCTTTCTTTCTTCATATAGTTGCTCCTTCCAAATCAAACAGACCATCAAGGAGGGAGCTGGCTCGAATGGCCCAGCAACGGAGGCTGGATGCCACTGTCGCCGAATATCGGCGGCTGGTGGCCCTGGAGGAGGAGGACACGCAGTCTACCGGTACAACAACAACATCCACTGGGACAGCTGCATCCTCCTCGGTGCCCCCACAGGCTGCCAGCCAGCGCAGTGCTCCAGCGGTACGGAGCCGGGCTACCAAAGCCAACCACCACTGCCGAGCAGCAAAGATAGCAGCTGCCCCCCACAGGAGTTGCAAGGCACGCCAGCGCCGCTTATGCCTCAGAGTGTTCTACCTGGAGCAGGAGGTCCTAACCTATAAGAACTTGGTGGAGGGCCTCCGCTTCGACTAGGCCACCCTCCGGAAGGAGTATGATGCCCTGGCCGCTAAAGTCAACAGCACCCTGCCGTAGTGTCCCTTGCCCCTTTTTTAGAGACTTTTGGGAGGTGGGAATTGGGAGTTGGGTTGTTTTTGGGACTTTTGAAGGACAATCGTTGGGGTTAGGGAGGGTCTTGCGGGAGATTATTTTGTTAGGGCTACAAAAATATACTTTTTGAAACTTTATCTGACCATACCTGTTTTTTACTGCTTTTGAGTCTGGGGGGTGGGGGTTTAACAGTAAGTTTGTTTTCCTGAAGAGTCCTAGGACTTTAGTAGTACTACCGTCAATCTCTCGTCTCTCCTAATACTCCATTATACTACCTCCAGCCAAACGCTTATCTTACCTGTAATTTGTGTTTGAAAGTAGGTCTAGGCCCAGGGCTGGCTCCAAGGGAAATGGCGATTAAGGTTGGCAATCCTGGGTGGATGAAATGTCCTCCTCATTGCGGTGGTACTAGTGGTGTGACACAGTGGCAGTTGCATGCCTATGGAAAAAAAGAAAATGAAACCTGATTTGTCCTTACTGTAGCATTACAACAATACGATAGAGAATATAGCAGGTGACAGTACACTAGAACAGTGCCACAATGTAGCCTAACAAATGGTAAAGTATTGAAAGTATAACTTGTACTTCTGTTGGATTTCTTTGACATTGGTACTACTACAAGAAATAGTACTGAAGCTGAGTAAGTCTAGAATATATCCTCGGATTCCTTCACCAGCCTGTTGCTATGACCTTATCCTCCCCAGCAAGTGTGTGGAATTATTGATGTCATTTAGTCACACATCAAGCAAAACCACACAGCCCGGGGGAAGAGGGTTAGGGTTTGGAAAATGGATGGGAATGGGGGTTTCTTTTTTGGTAGGTTTTGTTGAGAGAAGAGAAAAAAAGCACAGCATGGACAAACAATAATTGAAGATAAAGAAATCTTTGGGTACAAAGCTAACCATAAATCTTTTAAGTGACATAAAGGAAGTGCATGCACTACTGCATGCATTGTTACTGAAAAGTAAGTAGTACTAGAATGCGACAATACAGGGCTGCAACGTTTTCACTTGCCTATCTCTGCACTCAGAGAAACACTTCTTACATTAAATTAGGTTTAAAAAATAGCCGAAGTAAAACCTATAGAATGGCTGTCTGGATCAATTTAGAAGCAGAGAGAGATCCAAGAAATGCAGTCACACCCATAGAAGAAAACAATGGATACTGTATCTGTATATTGTTGTAGTTGTCCTGTTGAATTTGGTAAGTAAGTTGCATGCAGCAAAAAATTCCTCTTATTAGCAGCACTTCTCCATTCCAGCTGATGCTTCGTCCATCAATGTTGGTGACCAGAAGACACCCTGTCCACTGCCTGCCTGGCGGATGCTGAATTGCGGCTCACTAATATGAAGCCTGACTCCATCCTTTTTTCCCCATTGCACAGACTGAAACCCGGCCTGTAATTATTGAACGAAAAACTGGAAGTGATATATTACAACACCACTGATAAATAAATATAAGGTATGTACGCTGTGTAGTGCAAAAAGTCACACTTTGATTTTCCTAATAGACAGTACAATATTTTTGAAAGTGCGTACTCTGTCTGAGTCACCTTTTGAAGGATAAATAAGTATGGGCAAATTAATTTAGCGGATCTTTCCCCTCAAGCTAGGTGTACTGTAAACTGTGTTTTAGAACAAAATTAGACCTTCCCAGCAGTGCTCCCACCCAGACCCTTACTAAAGCCAGTCGCAAAAATTTAGAAGACCCCCAATCAGATCTCAAAGGACGAAAAAGAAAGTTATTGATTCATTGTCTCATTTTCAGGGCTCGGTGTCAGTGAATAAGAATAAGGCTTCGTCATCATACTCTGCGAATTCAGGCAGGGTGAGCTCAGTGTCACCTAACAGAGAAGAAATTCCCTCATCTACGTTGCTGTCCACCTCGTCTTCATCCGGCGTGCTTTCTCGTACTTTGTAATCTGGTGGTATGAGGTGCTGATTCATCTTGATCAATGTTAACCTCTCCACATTTTTGGGCGAGAGGCGGCTCCGTTTGGGAGTTACAATGCCACCAACAGCACTGAAAACACGTTCAGAAGACGCACTTGTGAGTGGGCAAGACAAGTAGTTTAAAGCCAGGTTAGAGAGCTGTGGCCACAATTCGTTTTTCCCATGCCAATACGCCAATGGTTCAGAATTAACATAGCCCTCTGTTGAGTCATTCAGATAGTCCTGCACCATCGACTCAAGGTCCTCCAAGGTTCCTCCACTTTGCTTATCTTTTGCTGTGACCTTTTGAGAACCAAACCCAAGCCAAGTTAGCCAATCCTCTTCAGCTGCCAATGTTACTGTTGTGTCTGGTGCAGATGATCCGGTTGCCGGTTTCTTTAACGGCTGAGAGGTCACTAGTGCCACAGCCACAGGTGCAGAAGTGGATTGTTTTGACTGGGGATGGCATGCTGATACTGATGCTGATGTTCTGCCTTTTCCTTCAATGAGCTGCCGTTCTCTTTCAAACCTCTTGGCTGACAAGGCTAGCCAACGTTTGTACTTTGTAACATCTTCATCAGCAAAAGGAAAGAATGCTCGGCCTGCCAGCGCCTTTTTGTAGCGTGGATCCAGAATAGTAGCACAAATGTAATGCTGTTCTGAGTGGATCATTTTAAGACGTTCATCACCTTGTAGGCACTCTAATAATTTCTCCGCCAAAACAAAAGGGTCTTGTTTTTTTTCATCTTTTTGAAACACAGAAGACACCACCTTCAGTTGGTGCTCTAGCATGTACAACAATGGGATAGCTTTTCCCAAATTACAGTCCTCCTTGCTGACTGCACGCGTGAAGACCTCAAAAGGACGAAGCATGTCTGTCAGGCTTTTAACTAGGTCCCATTGCGCCGCATCCATCCTCAGGTCCTTCTGAGCTGTACCCTGATTTAAGAAATAGTGATCGAGTACCGTATACTGCTCATACAGACGCTCAAGCATGTAGAAGGTTGAGTTCCAACTTGTTGGCACCTCCTGGATGATTGCTTTCACTGGCATTTGACGTTCATGAAGCAGGCTCCTCAGATGCTTCCGGGCCTTAAAAGAATGGCTGAAATGGTTGCATATTTTTCAGCAGGTGGCTACTACCTCGCACGCTGGACTGTCTTCATCACTCAAGAATTTTTTAACAACCAGGTTTATACAGTGCGCCAAACACGGCACTCTGAAATAGTCACCCAGCTCCATGGCCTTAACTACATTGGCACCATTATCCGTGGAAACATAACCAATCTGGCGTTTTTTTGGGGACAGACAGTGAAAGACCTTTGTGTTAAACTCATCCAAAATGTTTTGTGCTGTGTGACGTTTCTCCAAGCCAAACATGGCTAGTGTTGCATGTTTCCGAGCAGCTTTAAAAACTTGGTCCGGGTCAACACCTGCGCTTAGCTTTGCTTTAACCCCTGAAAAAGAGACCCAGTGTGCAGTGATGCACATGTAATCAGTGCCTGCGCCACTGGTCCACATGTCTGTTGTCAGATGTATAGTGTGAACAGCACTATTCTGCAAAGCTGCCCCAATCACCTCCAGCACATCTTCATGTAGTGCTGGAACCGCAACTCTGGAAAAATAGAACCGGCTAGGAACCTTCCATTTAGGGCAGAGCGCTGCCACTAATTCTAGAAAACCAACCCCTTCTACAAAAGAAAAAGGGAGAAGGTCCAGAGCTAGCATTTTAGCCGGCTTAGTGTTATACAGACACGTCAGTCGGTGGTTGCGTTTATATGGCGCTTCTGTAAACAACATGTTTCTAATGTTACCCTGGACCAAGCATTTACGGGATGATGATGATGACTTCTTCGACCCAGTTACGCTCGCTGATGAACTTTTTCGCATTGGTGTCTCACTCTTGTTGCGTTCTAATCTAGGACCCTGATCGATACTGTGACCTTATGCCTCTATACGGCTATAATCCCCTTGTACCCCTATATTGGCATAACCGATCAATTGCAATATTCAGAAACTCGTCTCTGGCCTCACACGAACAGAGCCACATTTCAGAATCGCTTCCTCTGCCACTTCCTTTGCAGCTAATTAGTGCAATCACATAGCAGAAGTTACTATCTAAGATTCCTAGATTAACACTCCGAGTTCTTCAACAAGATAAAAACTCAGCAACCTGGGAAAGCCCCGCTTGCTATGTTTTGATTAGTAATAGAACTCTAATGAGCACTGATAGACGATCACTTCCTAGTGACATCTTTATTGACGTCTTATGTCCAAAAACTTACGTCAAACAAGGCACCTTTCAGGTATAAATATTACCAACATTGCCTTAAGCAAATGCTGCTGTTTCGCTGAAGCTGAAGCTGCTGTTATGCTGATGATACCATAGCTGCTATCGCTACTGCTATCGCTGCTAACGAGCGAACGATGGTAAGGTGAACTTAGGAGCTGAACAGCCATCCCCTGCAAGAGCCCAGCAGATGCAAGCTGCCCACGGACGCTGCCCCTCCTCCTCCTCGACGCGCTGAGAGAGACGCTGTCTTTTCTCCTGCAGAGAAATCCAGCTCCGGCATTTCCAGTCTACTCTTGCGAGTGACTGGGATATCGAGTTCCCTGAAGGAGATACCAGACCTCCATCATTCTATTCCAGAGGTATGGTGTCGACTAAACCCTTAGAGAGAATTCTTGAAGCAAACCTTGGCAAAACCAACTTAACTAAAAGCTACTTACTTACTCCCCTCCCAAGTATTAGGCTTAGGTCAGGTACACTGAGGTAGGCGTAGTTAGAAGCACCAGTTGAGTATTTTAGCCTAATGTATATATGAATGTATATATTTTTTATTCATTTTAAATCATTGTATGGCTAAGAAACCATATCAATGCTTTTACAGTATTATTTCGCAATACTCATCTTACTGTACGTACTTTTTATAATAACAAGTCTTGCAATTGTGGCAATTCATTTCTCTTGTACGAGAAGAAAGACTGTTCAATAAATGTTACCCTTTATTGAAAACGCCTGTCTCTCTATTCTCTACATATTGTGAAAGTAATCTGCACAACAACTGACTGAGTAAAATAACTGTCTATTGTTTCACACGACCCTAGAAATTGACTCTTATCTGAGGAGCAAAGTTGTCATGTTGCACGGTTGTTGGAAAACTGAATCCCTTCTTGTCTGTACCAGGGAAGCTGATCACTTCCTATTCAGTCAAGAAAGTTTCCAGTGACCTCTGAGCTAGTTGGTAACAAACCCAATTAAGTTTAGCATAGTCACTAGAGGCCTGGAAGATCCGCACTTCTACATCGATACTACTGTTTATGTTATTCCAATGCGCAGGGCCTATTGGGAAAATAGGAACTACACTACACTCTCTCCCACACTCTTAGTGTGGCTCACATGGGGTGTGCTGCTGACAGGGGTACTGGGTGTAAGTGAAGTGTTTGACACGTCTTCTTCCTCATCGTCATCATCGGATGAAACATCAACGTTATCTTGACGTGCAATTCGGGCTTCCTTGATCGCCTTTAGGTGCGCAAACCATTGGACAGAGTGCTGTCTCTTAAGATGAACTCTCTGGCCTCCGGTACCATAGTTGGTACCAAACTTACCACGACTAACTGCAAGCTTACAAATGCTACAAATGGCGAAGTTTTCCTTTTTTGGGCAAACACTAAAGAAGTCCCAAGCTGGGGACTTGAATTGTCTGTGGGGGCCGGAGGAGGCGGCGATACTGGTGGTGGTGGTCATGCTGCTAATGCCAGATGAAGTGAAGGATGTGGATTGCCGAACTTTAGTACATTGTGCACTTTCACCACCATTAATTGAGGTCGAGGTGGATGGAGGTCCCTTCTGGCGAGGAAGAAATATGGAAGCGGTACGTGTTGGTGTACTAGTTAACTCCATTGATTGTTGTGTTTCCATTGCCTCCTCGTCGACATCATCATCACGCTCAGCAGCTTCTCGGGCTAGGGTCAAAATGTCTGTTTGTTGCATGCCCGCTGGGGCAGCAGTGACCTTTATGATGACTGGGTCGTCGTCGTGAGAGCCTTCATCAGCAGCAGTATCTGTCACTTCTTGTTGAGCCTCATCACACTCCATAACAATGAGACTTTGGACGACCTTCCTTTTACGCTTAAGTACCTTTGTCAGATCATGGTGTGCCTCACTCTCAGACGGCAGTGATGGTTCCCAATTTAGATCCGTATCATCAGAAGGAGGTGGGCTTGAAGAAGATGTAGACACCAGCCTTGATCTCTTCCTTGCTAGGGGTGTGGAAGACAATGAATGATCATCAGGAGGAGTGGCTTCCTCAAATGATACCTCGCCTTGATTGTCGATTTCCTGATGTGCCCCTACTTCAGGAGGAAAAACTATTGTGGGCACTTGTGACTCTCCATGCACCTCTGCTTGCGCATCTCATTGCGCTGCCTCTCCTACCACTTGGACTTGGGCTTGTACTTGCACATGTGGTTGTTGTTGCAGCTGTGGTTGTTCAACACTCGTCAGATGAGTTACAACAACCTGTGTTGATTGAGGGACATTGCTTCTACTTTCTTGCGATGAGCCAACATCACTGGTCGATGGTGATTGAACAAGTACACTGGCTGTCTCTGCAGCACTCAAGGGCTTGGACTTAAGTTGGCGAACTTGGCGTGGTGGTGGTGGTGGCACTGAGCCCAATGGAGCGGGGGTGCTGCTCCCAGCTTGGTCGCCAGCAGATCCCGCTGCTGCTGCAGGTGTACTTTTTTTTTTACTCCAAAAAATGTGGCGGGCGGCACACCAGTCTCCTGGGTAACTTGCTTCTTCTGCTCCTTACTGGCAACTTTCTTGCTAGAGGAGCTACGGGGAACTTTTTTTGGGGCCATCTTCTTCAGAGCAGGTCAGAACAGCACGCCGCAGTTGCACGAGTTGCAGAGTTGTCTGTGGCCAGACGTGACGTCAGGTGGCGTTATGCTGCACACACACACCGCTGCAGGACTTCTTCCTGTCACTGGTGGTTCTCTTGAGTCTTGTGCACCTAAAAGCAATGGAAGACAGAAGAACATCAGTTCAGTTATACACCCCAAAAAAACAAAAATCACAGAAAAATCAGCACAATCCCAAGCCATCCAGGCCCTCCATGATGTTTAAATTCAAGACACCCCACAGAAAGACTAGGCCCATGCATCACTCACTACCCCTGTGCATTAAGGTTGAAAGCTAGGCAAAATGGTTACAGACCTAAGAACACGGCCTGCATTCAAAATGGCCCCCTGCCTCCCAGCACATGGCCAGGGCCTGCCTGTAGCAGCACTCAAAATGGCCCCCACCCACATGGTCTGTCCCCATAAACACCCCAAAAAATTGAAAAACACAGAAAAATCAGCACAATCCCATGCCATCCATGCCCTCGATGATGTTTAAATTCAAGACACCCCACAGAAAGACTAAGCTCATGCACCACTCACTACCCCTGGTGAAAAGGCAACAACAACAGCCCAAAAAAACGAAAATCACAGAAAAATCAGCGCAATCCCAAGCCATCCAGGCCCTCCATGATGTTTAAATTCAAGACACCTCACAGAAAGATAAGTCCCATGCATCACTCACTACCCCTGGGCATAAAGGTTGAAAGCTAGGCAAAATGGTTGCAGACCTAAGAACACTGCCTGCATTCAAAATGGCCCCCTGCCTCCCAGCACATGGCCAGGGCCTGCCTGTAGCAGCACTCAAAATGCCCCCCACCCACATGGCCTGTCCCCATGAACACCCCAAAAAATAAAAAAACACTGAAAAATCAGCACAATCCCATGCCATCCATGCCCTCCATGATGTTTAAATTCAAGACACCCCACAGAAAGGCTAGGCTCATGCACCACTCACTGCCCCTGGTGAAAAGGCCACAACAACAGCCCAAAAAACGAAAATCACAGAAAAATCAGCACAATCCCAAGCCATCCAGGCCCTCCATGATGTTTAAATTCAAGACTCCCTACAGAAGGACTAGGCCCATGCATCACTCACTACCCCTGGGCATAAAGGTTGAAAGCTAGGCAAAACGGTTGCAGACCTAAGAACACTGCCTGCATTCAAAATGGCCCCCTGTCTCCCAGCACATGGCCAGGGCCTGCCTGTAGCAGCACTCAAAATGGCCCCCACCCACATGGTCTGTCCCCATAACACCCCCAAAAAATGAAAAACACAGAAAAATCAGCACAATCCCATGCCATCCATGCCCTCCATGATGTTTAAATTCAAGACACCCCACAGAAAGACTAAGCTCATGCACCACTCACTACCCCTGGTGAAAAGGCCACAACAACAGCCCAAAAAACGAAAATCACAGAAAAATCAGCGCAATCCCAAGCCATCCAGGCCCTCCATGATGTTTAAATTCAAGACACCTCACAGAAAGACAAGTCCCATGCATCACTCACTACCCCTGGGCATAAAGGTTGAAAGCTAGGCAAAATGGTTGCAGACCTAAGAACACTGCCTGCATTCAAAATGGCCCCTGCCTCCCAGCACATGGCCAGGGCCTGCCTGTAGCAGCACTCAAAATGGCCCCCACCCACATGGCCTGTCCCCATGAACACCCCAAAAAATAAAAAAACACAGAAAAATCAGCACAATCCCATGCCATCCATGCCCTCCATGATGTTTAAATTCAAGACACCCCACAGAAAGACTAGGCTCATGCACCACTCACTGCCCCTGGTGAAAAGGCCACAACAACAGCCCAAGAAAACGAAAATCACAGAAAAATCAATACAATCCCAAGCCATCCAGGCCCTCTATGATGTTTAAATTCAAGACACCCCACAGAAAGACTAGGCCCATGCATTACTCACTACCCCTGGGCATAAAGGTTGAAAGCTAGGCAAAATGGTTGCAGTCCTAAGAACACTGCCTGCATTCAAAATGGCCCCCTGCCTCCTAGCACATGGCCAGGGCCTGCCTGTAGCAGCACTCAAAATGGCCCCCACCCACATGGCCTGTCCCCATGAACACCCCAAAAAAATCGAAAAACACAGAAAAATCAGCACAATCCCATGCCTTCCATGCCCTCCATGATGTTTAAATTCAAGACACCCCACAGAAAGACTAGGCTCATGCACCACTCACTACCCCTGGTGAAAAGGCCACAACAACAGTCCAAAAAAACGAAAATCACAGAAAAATCTGCACAATCCCAAGCCATCCAGGCCCTCCATGATGTTTAAATTCAAGACACCCCACAGAAAACTAGGCCCATGCATCACTCACTACCCCTGGGCATTAAGTTTGAAAGCTAGGCAAAATGGTTGCAGACCTAAGAACACTGCCTGCATTCAAAATGGCCCCCTGCCTCCCAGCACATGGCCAGGGCCTGCCTGTAGCAGCACTCAAAATGGCCCCCAACCACATGGCCTGTCCCCATGAACACCCCCAAAAATTGAAAAACACAGAAAAATCAGCACAATCCCATGCCATCTATGCCCTCCATGATGTTTAAATTCAAGACACCCCACAGAAAGACTAGGCTCATGCACCACTCACTACCCCTGGTGAAAAGGCCACAACAACAGCCCAAAAAAACGAAAATCACAGACAAATCAGCACAATCCCATGCCATCCATGCCCTCCATGATGTTTAAATTCAAGACACCCCACAGAAAGACTAGGCTCATGGACCACTCATTACCCCTGGTGAAAAGGCCACAACAACAGCCCAAAAAAACGAAAATCACAGAAAAATCTGCACAATCCCAAGCCATCCAGGCCCTCCATGATGTTTAAATTCAAGACACCCCACAGAAAACTAGGCCCATGCATCACTCACTACCCCTGGGCATAAAGGTTGAAAGCTAGGCAAAATGGTTGCAGACCTAAGAACACTGCCTGCATTCAAAATGCCCCCCTGCCTCCCAGCACCTGGCCAGGGCCTGCCTGTAGCAGCACTCAAAATGGCCCCCACCCACATGGCCTGTCCCCATGAACACCCCCAAAAATCGAAAAACACAGAAAAATCAGCACAATCCCATGCCATCCATGCCCTCCATGATGTTTAAATTCAAGACACCCCACAGAAAGACTAGGCTCATGCACCACTCACTACCCCTGGTGAAAAGGCCACAACAACAGCCCAAAAAAACGAAAATCACAGAAGAATCAGCACAATCCCAAGCCATCCAGGCCCTCCATGATGTTTAAATTCAAGACTCCCTACAGAAAGACTAGGCCCATGCATCACTCCCTACCCCTGCGCATAAAGGTTGAAAGCTAGGCAAAATGGTTGCAGACCTAAGAACACTGCCTGCATTCAAAATGGCCCCCTGCCTCCCAGCACATGGCCAGGGCCTGCCTGTAGCAGCACTCAAAATGGCCCCCACCCACATGGCCTGTCCCCATGAACACCCCCAAAAATCGAAAAACACAGAAAAATCAGCACAATCCCATGCCATCCATGCCCTCCATGATGTTTAAATTCAAGACACCCCACAGAAAGACTAGGCTCATGCACCACTCACTACCCCTGGTGAAAAGGCCACAACAACAGCCCAAAAAAACGAAAATCATAGACAAATCAGCACAATCCCATGCCATCCATGCCCTCCATGATGTTTAAATTCAAGACACCCCACAGAAAGACTAGGCTCATGGACCACTCACTACCCCTGGTGAAAAGGCCACAACAACAGCCCAAAAAAACGAAAATCACAGAAAAATCTGCACAATCCCAAGCCATCCAGGCCCTCCATGATGTTTAAATTCAAGACACCCCACAGAAAACTAGGCCCATGCATCACTCACTACCCCTGGGCATAAAGGTTGAAAGCTAGGCAAAATGGTTGCAGACCTAAGAACACTGCCTGCATTCAAAATGGCCCCCTGCCTCCCAGCACCTGGCCAGGGCCTGCCTGTAGCAGCACTCAAAATGTCCCCCACCCACATGGCCTGTCCCCATGAACACCCCCAAAAATCGAAAAACACAGAAAAATCAGCACAATCCCATGCCATCCATGCCCTCCATGATGTTTAAATTCAAGACACCCCACAGAAAGACTAGGCTCATGCACCACTCACTACCCCTGGTGAAAAGGCCACAACAACAGCCCAAAAAAACGAAAATCACAGAAAAATCAGCACAATCCCAAGCCATCCAGGCCCTCCATGATGTTTAAATTCAAGACTCCCTACAGAAAGACTAGGCCCATGCATCACTCCCTACCCCTGCGCATAAAGGTTGAAAGCTAGGCAAAATGGTTGCAGACCTAAGAACACTGCCTGCATTCAAAATGGCCCCCTGCATCCCAGCACATGGCCAGAGCCTGCCTGTAGCAGCACTCAAAATGGCCCCCACCCACATGGTCTGTCCCCATAAACACCCCAAAAAATTGAAAAACACAGAAAAATCAGCACAATCCCATGCCATCAATTCCCTCCATGATGTTTAAATTCAAGACACCCCACAGAAAGACTAAGCTCATGCACCACTCACTACCCCTGGTGAAAAGGCCACAACAACAGCCCAAAAAAACGAAAATCACAGAAAAATCAGCGCAATCCCAAGCCATCCAGGCCCTCCATGATGTTTAAATTCAAGACACCTCACAGAAAGACTAGTCCCATGCATCATTCACTACCCCTGGGCATAAAGGTTGAAAGCTAGGCAAAATGGTTGCAGACCTAAGAACACTGCCTGCATTCAAAATGGCCCCCTGCCTCCCAGCACATGGCCAGGGCCTGCCTGTAGCAGCACTCAAAATGGCCCCCACCCACATGGCCTGTCCCCATGAACACCCCAAAAAATAAAAAAACACAGAAAAATCAGCACAATCCCATGTCATCCATGCCCTCCATGATGTTTAAATTCAAGACACCCCACAGAAAGACTAGGCTCATGCACCACTCACTGCCCCTGGTGAAAAGGCCACAACAACAGCCCAAGAAAACGAAAATCACAGAAAAATCAATACAATCCCAAGCCATCCAGGCCCTCTATGATGTTTAAATGCAAGACACCCCACAGAAAGACTAGGCCCATGCATTACTCACTACCCCTGGGCATAAAGGTTGAAAGCTAGGCAAAATGGTTGCAGACCTAAGAACACTGCCTGCATTCAAAATGGCCCCCTGCCTCCTAGCACATGGCCAGGGCCTGCCTGTAGCAGCACTCAAAATGGCCCCCACCCACATGGCTTTCCCCATGAACACCCCAAAAAATCGAAAAACACAGAAAAATCAGCACAATCCCATGCCTTCCATGCCCTCCATGATGTTTAAATTCAAGACACCCCACAGAAAGACTAGGCTCATGCACCACTCACTACCCCTGGTGAAAAGGCCACAACAACAGCCCAAAAAAACGAAAATCACAGAAAAATCTGCACAATCCCAAGCCATCCAGGCCCTCCATGATGTTTAAATTCAAGACACCCCACAGAAAACTAGGCCCATGCATCACTCACTACCCCTGGGCATAAAGGTTGAAAGCTAGCAAAATGGTTGCAGACCTAAGAACACTGCCTGCATTCAAAATGGCCCCCTGCCTCCCAGCACATGGCCAGGGCCTGCCTGTAGCAGCACTCAAAATGGCCCCCACCCACATGGCCTGTCCCCATGAACACCCCCAAAATACGAAAAACACAGAAAAATCAGCACAATCCCATGCCATCCATGCCCTCCATGATGTTTAAATTCAAGACACGACACAGAAAGACTAGGCTCATGCACCACTCACTGCCCCTGGTGAAAAGGCCACAACAACAGCCCAAAAAAACGAAAATCACAGACAAATCAGCACAATCCCATGCCATCCATGCCCCCCATGATGTTTAAATTCAAGACACCCCACAGAAAGACTAGGCTCATGCACCACTCACTACCCCTGGTGAAAAGGCCACAACAACAGCCCAAGAAAACGAAAAGCACAGAAAAATCAATACAATCCCAAGCCATCCAGGCCCACTATGATGTTTAAATTCAAGACACCCTACATAAAGACTAGGCCCATGCATCACTTACTACCCCAGGGCATAAAGGTTGAAAGCTACTCAAAATGGTTGCAGACCTAAGAACACTGCCTGCATTCAAAATGGCCCCCTGCCTCCTAGCACATGGCCAGGGCCTGCCTGTAGCAGCACTCAAAATGGCCCCCACCCACATGGCCTGTCCCCATGAACACCCCAAAAAATCGAAAAACACAGAAAAATCAGCACAATCCCATGCCATCCATGCCCTCCATGATGTTTAAATTCAAGACACCCCACAGAAAGACTAGGCTCATGCATCACTCACTACCCCTGGTGAAAAGGCCACAACAACAGCCCAAAAAAACGAAAATCACAGAAAAATCTGCACAAACCCAAGCCATCCAGGCCCTCCATGATGTTTAAATTCAAGACACCCCACAGAAAACTAGGCCCATGCATCACTCACTACCCCTGGGCATAAAGGTTGAAAGCTAGGCAAAATGGTTGCAGACCTAAGAACACTGCCTGCATTCAAAATGGCCCCCTGCCTCCCAGCACCTGGCCAGGGCCTGCCTGTAGCAGCACTCAAAATGGCCCCCACCCACATGGCCTGTCCCCATGAACACCCCAAAAATCGAAAAACACAGAAAAATCAGCACAATCCCATGCCATCCATGCCCTCCATGATGTTTAAATTCAAGACACCCCACAGAACGACTAGGCTCATGCACCACTCACTACCCCTGGTGAAAAGGCCACAACAACAGCCCAAAAAAACGAAAATCACAGAAAAATCAGCACAATCCCAAGCCATCCAGGCCCTCCATGATGTTTAAATTCAAGACACCCCACAGAAAACTAGGCCCATGCATCACTCACTACCCCTGGGCATAAAGGTTGAAAGCTAGCAAAATGGTTGCAGACCTAAGAACACTGCCTGCATTCAAAATGGCCCCCTGCCTCCCAGCACATGGCCAGGGCCTGCCTGTAGCAGCACTCAAAATGGCCCCCACCCACATGGCCTGTCCCCATGAACACCCCCAAAAATCGAAAAACACAGAAAAATCAGCACAATCCCATGCCATCCATGCCCTCCATGATGTTTAAATTCAAGACACGACACAGAAAGACTAGGCTCATGCACCACTCACTGCCCCTGGTGAAAAGGCCACAACAACAGCCCAAAAAAACGAAAATCACAGACAAATCAGCACAATCCCATGCCATCCATGCCCCCCATGATGTTTAAATTCAAGACACCCCACAGAAAGACTAGGCTCATGCACCACTCACTACCCCTGGTGAAAAGGCCACAACAACAGCCCAAGAAAACGAAAAGCACAGAAAAATCAATACAATCCCAAGCCATCCAGGCCCACTATGATGTTTAAATTCAAGACACCCTACATAAAGACTAGGCCCATGCATCACTCACTACCCCAGGGCATAAAGGTTGAAAGCTACTCAAAATGGTTGCAGACCTAAGAACACTGCCTGCATTCAAAATGGCCCCCTGCCTCCTAGCACATGGCCAGGGCCTGCCTGTAGCAGCACTCAAAATGGCACCCACCCACATGGCCTGTCCCCATGAACACCCCAAAAAATCGAAAAACACAGAAAAATCAGCACAATCCCATGCCATCCATGCCCTCCATGATGTTTAAATTCAAGACACCCCACAGAAAGACTAGGCTCATGCATCACTCACTACCCCTGGTGAAAAGGCCACAACAACAGCCCAAAAAAACGAAAATCACAGAAAAATCTGCACAAACCCAAGCCATCCAGGCCCTCCATGATGTTTAAATTCAAGACACCCCACAGAAAACTAGGCCCATGCATCACTCACTACCCCTGGGCATAAAGGTTGAAAGCTAGGCAAAATGGTTGCAGACCTAAGAACACTGCCTGCATTCAAAATGGCCCCCTGCCTCCCAGCACCTGGCCAGGGCCTGCCTGTAGCAGCACTCAAAATGGCCCCCACCCACATGGCCTGTCCCCATGAACACCCCAAAAATCGAAAAACACAGAAAAATCAGCACAATCCCATGCCATCCATGCCCTCCATGATGTTTAAATTCAAGACACCCCACAGAACGACTAGGCTCATGCACCACTCACTACCCCTGGTGAAAAGGCCACAACAACAGCCCAAAAAAACGAAAATCACAGAAAAATCAGCACAATCCCAAGCCATCCAGGCCCTCCATGATGTTTAAATTCAAGACACCCCACAGAAAGACTAGGCCCATGCATCACTCACTACCCCTGGTGTAGGAGAGTAGGGTCTGCTATCCTATGGTCACCCCAAATGTTTGCTTTTTGCTTCACTGGTTTCTGACTTAATGTGGCTGTGGGCCTGCTAATCAGACCCACAGCCTGCTGTTCTCTCTCTAAATTACTGCCAATGCACTTTAGGTGCATTACGAATTGGAACTGGTTCACCTTATGAGCCCCTGTAGTAGTGTACCCTAGGTACCCAGGGCATAGGTGTATCCAAGGCCTACCAGGGGCTGCAACATGTATTATGCCACCCCTGGCCTGGCCTCCATATTTGACACAACTGGCTGATCACTCAGCTGGGGTAAGTTGGTGTAATCACCTCTTACTTAGGTACAGTATGCCTGTGCCTAACCCTAAACTGGAAACATATGTGCCTATCAGCCACTCCTATGGAAGGCCTCATCAATCCTGAAGGCAGAGTGCTTGGAAATATGTGAGATGGTGCTCTAGCATGAGCTGAGCCTGTCTGCAGCGGTCGGGAACCACTCCCTAAGCTGTTCCGGGATATTGCCATACCATATACTCTTAAGTGCATTATAATCCTCGCGGTTATATGCTATCTTTGGTTTGGCTTTATCAAAACATGTCGAGTAAGGTGTCATACGAATTGGAATACTATCCCCTCGCCAGTTCTGGCGACGGGGATAGCATTCCACCCTTCTAGAGGGACACGACATGTGTGTAGCCTTAACTCCGGTTAAAGTTAAACAGAGCCTCAGCATCACAAAATGGATGCTGCCACCACAGACACGAGTCTGGCCTCCTGCTGCTGACCGAAACTCGGCAGATGGTGGCCTGGACAAAGGGTTTCCTGCCTTGGGAGGTGCGAGCACCACCCCAGACAGGGTTTTGTGTATTGGGTAGGACAGGGCTGAATAGAATCAGACATGCCCGGGGCACACAAGGTGTCCCCGTGCATAGGCCAGTCCAAACCGGTCCTGGGACTTTCCAGACCCAGGCTTGGCGCGGAACTAAACAAAGGAAAGGGGGTGTAACCGCCCCCCTTCCTGGTTCCTCCCAGAGGAGGGACCTAGTAGGTGATCCACCCCTCAGATTGGGAATAAGAGTGAGAGCAGTGCCATTGCACAGGAGATCATCCTGAATCAACTTTACACGAAGAAGAAGACTGGACTTCGACATTCTGCTGCTCAGAAGACTGAAGAGA
The DNA here is from genome assembly GCF_964263255.1 of Lissotriton vulgaris. Lineage (NCBI taxonomy): Eukaryota > Metazoa > Chordata > Amphibia > Caudata > Salamandridae > Lissotriton > Lissotriton vulgaris. The sequence continues at coordinate 64,800 of NW_028241032.1, read as the reverse complement.
ATCTCCCTTGTGGCCTAGGAGTGGCTACCCTGTGAACACAGGTACCAACCAGCAACTCGACGTCTGCTTTGCCGCCGCCTCCCGCCGGAGCCCTAGCCCAGAGCCCAACAAGAACCAGACTCCCAGACCTCTCAGAGCCCGATCCACAGTCCCTGCAAAGAAGGGACCCGTGGAGGCACCGAGTGACGTGGGACCGGACCTCTTGGAAGACACTCGAAAAGCTGACTGCGCAGCTTCTGAGGCATCCTCGATGTTGTGCTTTGGGGACTAAGAACCCCCACCACCGAGCAGCCCTTGCACCGAATATCAGCCCTCCAGCATCTCCACCATCTGCGTGGGGCCCTTTTGCATTGTGCCACTCGACGCGCCATCCCGGCCACTAGCCACGTGGTCAGCGGCCATCTTGGCGACGAAACGGACGATTTACACAGCTGGTCTGGTTGCTCCAGACCTAACCAAGCTCCTGTAAAAAGGAGCACCCGCTCTGACCTTGCTGGTCCGAGTGTTAAGCATCTTTCAACTTCTGCGTGGCTTGCATTTGCCAAGGCCTGTTTGCTCCGATCAGGTCGCCGACACCGCCAACAACGAGAAGCCTGCGTGGGACAGCTCGTGACCGACTCCTGGACGTCCTCGACCCCGGGTGTCCACGTGGCTGCAGAGAGAAGCTACCCGACAACGCCTGTTTGCACCCGACATCGCCTGGTTCCAATCTGGTTCCACGGTAGTCACTGGCTAGTGACTTTGAACATTGTCCCCTCTGCTTTCAGGTCTTCACATCTTCAGATCCACCCTTGGATCCACCGGAACTCTTCACATCGAGCCGCCTGCAGCATCTTCAGCTCCAAGCACCATCGACCAGCGTGACGAAACCCGACACTACTTCGACCCTGTGCACCCGCTTCCTGTGGGTGAGGTAACTCAGCTCCGCCGGTGCTCCTGCACTGGTACACATCTCAAGGGCCTGTGTCTTAAGTTTCAGCTCCGTAGGTCACTCGGAAGGTTCCTAACTTTCTAACTTTGTACTTTTTACGCACCTCAGACTTTGCATTGGAAAGTGCATGCACTTTGAACACTGCACCCGAGTCCCGCGGGCCTTTCCCGACTTAGTCACTGCTAGTCTCGAATAGCTCCAGCGATTCCCAAGGCCCTAGGCCTGTTCCCTTTCCTATTGGTATCTCTTATACCACTTTCTTAGTATATGGTTTAGGTGGCCCCTAGGGCTCATCCATATTGTGCAACTTTTGTGTATTTTAAACTATCCTGTGATTTAACGCTTGTGCTTCTGTGCTCATAAAGAGTCCAGGGGATTTTATAGTTAATAAATCAATATATATTTTCAATATATATCTGTGTGGTGTCCCTTTCATTTGGTATTCAAGGGGGTTGTGTATGGCTTAACAGCTGGCTTCACATGCCTTTCAGAGTTTAGCCTAAGACTGCTTTGTCCACGTTACCACTAGGATAACTGGTCTACAAGGTTGAATTACAACCATCATCATAAGGGTTGCTTGGCATGGTACAAAGTGATCACTAAGAATTAGTGAGCATTATATACCAGGCCAACTTCTCACACCTGGGCATAAAGGTTGAAAGCTAGGCAAAATGGTTGCAGACCTAAGAACACTGCCTGCATTCAAAATGGCCCCCTGACTCCCAGCACATGGCCAGGGCCTGCCTCTAGCAGCACTCAAAATGGTCCCCACCCAAATGGCCTGTCCCCATGAACACCCCAAAAAATCGAAAATCACAGAAAAATCAGCACAATCCCATGCCTTCCATGCCCTCCATGATGTTTAAATTCAAGACACCCCACAGAAAGACTAGGCTCATGCACCACTCACTACCCCTGGTGAAAAGGCCACAACAACAGCCCAAAAAAACGAAAATCACAGACAAATCTGCACAATCCCAAGCCATCCAGGCCCTCCATGATGTTTAAATTCAAGACACCCCACAGAAAACTAGGCCCATGCATCACTCACTACCCCTGGGCATAAAGTTTGAAAGCTAGGCAAAATGGTTGCAGACCTAAGAACACTGCCTGCATTCAAAATGGCCCCCTGCCTCCCAACACATGGCCAGGGCCTGCCTGTAGCAGCACTCAAAATGGCCCCCACCCACATGGCCTGTCCCCATGAACACCCCCAAAAATCGAAAAACACAGAAAAATCAGCACAATCCCATGCCATCCATGCCCTCCATGATGTTTAAATTCAAGACACCCCACAGAAAGACTAGGCTCATGCACCACTCACTACCCCTGGTGAAAAGGCCACAACAACAGCCCAAAAAAACGAAAATCACAGACAAATCAGCACAATCCCATGCCATCCATGCCCTCCATGATGTTTAAATTCAAGACACCCCACAGAAAGACTAGGCTCATGCACCACTCACTACCCCTGGTAAAAAGGCGACAACAACAGCCCAAAAAAACGAAAATCACAGAAAAATCAGCACAATCACAAGCCATCCAGGCCCTCCATGATGTTTAAATTCAAGACACCCCACAGAAAACTAGGCCCATGCATCACTCACTACCCCTGGGCATAAAGGTTGAAAGCTAGGCAAAATGGTTGCAGACCTAAGAACACTGCCTGCATTCAAAATGGCCCCCTGCCTCCCAGCACCTGGCCAGGGTCTGCCTGTAGCAGCACTCAAAATGGCCCCCACCCACATGGCCTGTCCCCATGAACACCCCCAAAAATCGAAAAACACAGAAAAATCAGCACAATCCCATGCCATCCATGCCCTCCATGATGTTTAAATTCAAGACACCCCACAGAAAGACTAGGCTCATGCACCACTCACTACCCCTGGTGAAAAGGCCACAACAACAGCCCAAAAAAACGAAAATCACAGAAAAATCAGCACAATCCCAAGCCATCCAGGCCCTTCATGATGTTTAAATTCAAGACTCCCTACAGAAAGACTAGGCCCATGCATCACTCCCTACCCCTGCGCATAAAGGTTGAAAGCTAGGCAAAATGGTTGCAGACCTAAGAACACTGCCTGCATTCAAAATGGCCCCCTGCATCCCAGCACATGGCCAGAGCCTGCCTGTAGCAGCACTCAAAATGGCCCCCACCCACATGGTCTGTCCCCATAAACACCCCAAAAAATTGAAAAACACAGAAAAATCAGCACAATCCCATGCCATCAATGCCCTCCATGATGTTTAAATTCAAGACACCCCACAGAAAGACTAAGCTCATGCACCACTCACTACCCCTGGTGAAAAGGCCACAACAACAGCCCAAAAAAACGAAAATCACAGAAAAATCAGCGCAATCCCAAGCCATCCAGGCCCTCCATGATGTTTAAATTCAAGACACCTCACAGAAAGACTAGTCCCATGCATCATTCACTACCCCTGGGCATAAAGGTTGAAAGCTAGGCAAAATGGTTGCAGACCTAAGAACACTGCCTGCATTCAAAATGGCCCCCTGCCTCCCAGCACATGGCCAGGGCCTGCCTGTAGCAGCACTCAAAATGGCCCCCACCCACATGGCCTGTCCCCATGAACACCCCAAAAAATAAAAAAACACAGAAAAATCAGCACAATCCCATGCCATCCATGCCCTCCATGATGTTTAAATTCAAGACACCCCACAGAAAGACTAGGCTAATGCACCACTCACTGCCCCTGGTGAAAAGGCCACAACAACAGCCCAAGAAAACGAAAATCACAGAAAAATCAATCCAATCCCAAGCCATCCAGGCCCTCTATGATGTTTAAATTCAAGACACCCCACAGAAAGACTAGGCCCATGCATTACTCACTACCCCTGGGCATAAAGGTTGAAAGCTAGGCAAAATGGTTGCAGACCTAAGAACACTGCCTGCATTCAAAATGGCCCCCTGCCTCCTAGCACATGGCCAGGGCCTGCCTGTAGCAGCACTCAAAATGGCCCCCACCCACATGGCTTTCCCCATGAACACCCCAAAAAATCGAAAAACACAGAAAAATCAGCACAATCCCATGCCTTCCATGCCCTCCATGATGTTTAAATTCAAGACACCCCACAGAAAGACTAGGCTCATGCACCACTCACTACCCCTGGTGAAAAGGCCACAACAACAGCCCAAAAAAACGAAAATCACAGAAAAATCTGCACAAACCCAAGCCATCCAGGCCCTCCATGATGTTTAAATTCAAGACACCCCACAGAAAACTAGGCCCATGCATCAATCACTACCCCTGGGCATAAAGGTTAAAAGCTAGGCAAAATGTTTGCAGACCTAAGAACACTGCCTGCATTCAAAATGGCCCCCTGCCTCCCAGCACCTGGCCAGGGCTTGCCTGTAGCAGCACTCAAAATGGCCCCCACCCACATGGCCTGTCCCCATGAACACCCCAAAAATCGAAAAACACAGAAAAATCAGCACAATCCCATGCCATCCATGCCCTCCATGATGTTTAAATTCAAGACACCCCACAGAACGACTAGGCTCATGCACCACTCACTACCCCTGGTGAAAAGGCCACAACAACAGCCCAAAAAAACGAAAATCACAGAAAAATCAGCACAATCCCAAGCCATTACTCAGCTCCGCCGGTGCTCCTGCACTGGTACACATCTCAAGGGCCTGTGTCTTAAGTTTCAGCTCCGTAGGTCACTCGGAAGGTTCCTAACTTTCTAACTTTGTACTTTTTACGCACCTCAGACTTTGCATTGGAAAGTGCATGCACTTTGAACACTGCACCCGAGTCCCGCGGGCCTTTCCCGACGTAGTCACTGCTAGTCTCGAATAGCTCCAGCGATTCCCAAGGCCCTAGGCCTGTTCCCTTTCCTATTGGTATCTCTTATACCACTTTCTTAGTATATGGTTTAGGTGGCCCCTAGGGCTCATCCATATTGTGCAACTTTTGTGTATTTTAAACTATCTTGTGATTTAACGCTTGTGCTTCTGTGCTCATAAAGAGTCCAGGGGATTTTATAGTTAATAAATCAATATATATTTTCAATATATATCTGTGTGGTGTCCCTTTCATTTGGTATTCAAGGGGGTTGTGTATGGCTTAACAGCTGGCTTCACATGCCTTTCAGAGTTTAGCCTAAGACTGCTTTGTCCACGTTACCACTAGGATAACTGGTCTACAAGGTTGAATTACAACCATCATCATAAGGGTTGCTTGGCATGGTACAAAGTGATCACTAAGAATTAGTGAGCATTATATACCAGGCCAACTTCTCACACCTGGGCATAAAGGTTGAAAGCTAGGCAAAATGGTTGCAGACCTAAGAACACTGCCTGCATTCAAAATGGCCCCCTGACTCCCAGCACATGGCCAGGGCCTGCCTCTAGCAGCACTCAAAATGGTCCCCACCCAAATGGCCTGTCCCCATGAACATCCCAAAAAATCGAAAAACACAGAAAAATCAGCACAATCCCATGCCATCCATGCCCTCCATGATGTTTAAATTCAAGACACCCCACAGAAAGACTAGGCTCATGCACCACTCACTGCCCCTGGTGAAAAGGCCACAACAACAGCCCAAAAAAACGAAAATCACAGAAAAATCAGCACAATCCCAAGCCATCCGGGCCCTCCATGATGTTTAAATTCAAGACTCCCTACAGAAAGACTAGGCCCATGCATCACTCACTACCCCTGGGCATAAAGGTTGAAAGCTAGGCAAAACGGTTGCAGACCTAAGAACACTGCCTGCATTCAAAATGGCCCCCTGCCTCCCAGCACATAGCCAGGGCCTGCCTGTAGCAGCGCTCAAAATGGCTTGTGCTTCTGTGCTCATAAAGAGTCCAGGGGATTTTATAGTTAATAAATCAATATATATTTTCAATATATATCTGTGTGGTGTCCCTTTCATTTGGTATTCAAGGGGGTTGTGTATGGTATAACAGCTGGCTTCACATGCCTTTCAGAGTTTAGCCTAAGACTGCTTTGTCCACGTTACCACTAGGATAACTGGTCTACAAGGTTGAATTACAACCATCATCATAAGGGTTGCTTGGCATGGTACAAAGTGATCACTAAGAGTTAGTGAGCATTATATACCAGGCCAACTTCTCACATTGGTGGCAGCGGTGGGATCTGAGCTTGCTGTTGTTTTACCATTACAATCTTTGAGATTATCATTTGAAAGATCATACAGGTACCTGCTAGGTACATATAAAACAAGACTAGTATACTTAAGTTCTACTGAACTTAGTTGTTGTAGAGCAAAGGGAGTAGCACACCCTAGCTACAACTACTAGATAGGTTTAGTAGGTAAACACCAGTGTAGGTAGATTGCAACACATCCACCCACACTAGAGCAATGTCTGGAGCAGAGGGTTCCACTTGGAATGTCTCTGTTGAGAGTGACCCTCCAAGGGCACCATCCAAATTTGCTATTTTTTCCTTTAAGGAATTAAGACAGCTTTGTGTCTTAAGGGGTCTGAAGACAGGGCCTTCCCCTACTACAGACCACCTAAGAGAGCTCTTAGACCAGTCTGAGACTCTAAAGCCCTCTAAGGCAAACCCCACAGGGAATGCTGAAGGAGGCCATCCTTCAGAGGATGACACTGTAGACACCCCTGGTCCTATCATCCTGGTAGATGAGGAAGCCTCCACCACTGGAGCTCCTCAAGTAGATGAAGAGGAAGAGGACGAGGAAGAAGAGGAGGAGGTGGAAAGCAGTGAGTCAGATGATGACAGAAATAGTCAGGTGCTGGTCAGTAGGCTGAACCAGGCTAACTTAAGTGTGTTTGGGACTGAAGCAAGGGTGACCTTGCCCAGCCACCCAAATGGACTTAACCAGGGGCATAGGAAGAGGAGGAATCAATCAGGTGAATCCAATACCTCCCATGTCTCTAGAGGCTCTCATGGTCACTCCAGGAAGGAGATGACTAGCCCTCAGAGAAGGGAACATGAGGCCAAGATGAGAGAGGCTGAGCTTAGGATTCAGAGGCAAGAACTAGAGGTTGCCCTGGCCCAAGAGAAACTTGCTAGAGCAAGACAGCCTAGAGAGAGTGGGGTAATAGAACCCACTGGTGGCAGCAATATCCACAAGGATAAAGACAGGTCTTTTGATAACAGAAACCTGAGTAAGATTGTGCCCCCCTACAAAGCTGGGGATGACATCCATAAATGGATTACTGCAATGGAGAGAGCCTGCAGAGTACAGCAGATCCCTCAGGAGCAGTGGGCAGCAATCTTGTGGCTCTCCTTTGAAGGTAGAGGCCGAGACAGACTCCTCACAGTTAGTGATGGGGATTCCAGAAACTACCTGGTCCTGAAGAGTGCTCTGATTGATGGGTTAGGCTTAACCACTGAACAGTACAGGTTAATGTTCAGAGATACCCAGAAGACACAGACTCAGGACTGGTCTGAATTTGTTGAGTGTGCCACTAAGGCTCTGGAGGGATGGTTGCTGGGAAGCAAGGTTACAGACTATGAAGGATTGTATAATTTGCTGATGAGAGAACACATTTTAAATAATTTAAATAATTGTCAGAACCAGCAGTTGCATCAACATTTGGTTGACTCAGATTTGACCTCTCCCTAAGAATTGGGAAAGAGGGCAGATAAATGGGTAAGAACCAGAGTTAAGCAAAAGAACCAGAACCAGAACCAGGGTGGTGACCAGAAGAAAACAGACCAGAAGGGTGGGGAGCAGAAATCTAAAGACCAGAAGTCTTCAACAGGGCCCCAAACTGAGACAGAGGGTGGGTCCCAAACTTCCAAGAAGAAGAAGAAAGAAGGTCAGAAGAAACCCTGGTGTAAAACTTGTAAGAACACCTCTCACTGGACAAGTGAGTGTAAAAAGGGTGGAGCCCCCAGCACTGCAGCCCCTAAGGCAACTGCACCCACTAGTACAGCTAGCAGTGCTGGTCCTCAAACCAAGGGGGTAGTGGGTATCACTTTGGGAACTGAAGGAGATTCTGACCTAGTCAGAACCCTTACACAGGCTGTTCTGATTTGTGAAGGGGACATAGATTTGACCCCTGACATAAGCCCCAGTAATCTGGGCAAATACAGACAGACGCCTTTGATCAACAATAAAGTGGCTCAAGCTTACAGGGACACATGTGCCAGTGTCACTATGGTGACACCTAACTTTGTGGACCCTGGACAATACATGCCAGGTGATAATTACCTGGTGACCAATGCCAGCAATGTCACTACTACACATAGTGTGGCACTTGTTAACTTTTCCTGGGGAGGGGTAACTGGCCTAAAAAGAGTTGTGGTTAGTGCTGATCTCCCAGTAGAATGTTTGTTGGGCAATGACCTGGAGAACTCTCTATGGTCAGAAGTTGAGTACAGGACTCATGCAGAGATGTTAGGGATATCATCACATGTCCTTGCTCTGACCAGGTCACAGGCCAAAAAGTGCCTCTCTGAACCTCAGGTCTTGGATCCTGGAACAATGGACCAAGCACCTTCCAAGAAGAAGAACAGGAGGGTTAAGGCTGCGCCTTCCCAACTGCCTACAAGTGAGGATCAGGCTTCACAGGAAACTGATCTTGAGACCCCTGAAGGAACTGTCTCTGAAGAACTTGAACCTGATCAGGTTGAGTTTCTGGGGACAGGGGGACCTTCTAGGGCAGACTTGGGGCAGGCTCAGTTAACCTGTCCTTCTCTTGAACCCCTCAGACAGCAGGCTGCTGCTGAGGCTGCTGGGAATGCTCAAGGTGCCCATAAAGTTTATTGGGATGAAGGACTCCTTTACACAGAGGGTAGAGACCCCAAGCCTGGTGTAACCAGGAGGTCGGTTATACCTCTGCAATTTAGGGGTTTCCTTCTCACCTTGGCCCATGATATTCCTTTAGCAGGACACTTAGGCCAGAACAAGACCTGGGACAGGCTTGTCCCTCACTTTCACTGGCCTCACATGTCTGAAGACACCAAGGAGTTTTGTCGCTCCTGTGAAACCTGCCAAGCCAGTGGTAAAGCAGGTGGAACAACAAAGGCCCCCCTGATACCACTACCTGTGGTGGGGGTTCCCTTTGAAAGAGTGGGGATTGATATTATTGGTCCAATGGACCCCCCTACAGCATCTGGGCACAGATTCATACTGGTGGTAGTGGATCATGCCACCAGGTACCCAGAGGCAATTCCACTTAGGACCACAACAGCTCCTGTTGTGGCCAGGGCCTTACTTGGAGTTTTCTCCAGAGTGGGGTTTCCTAAGGAGGTAATATCTGACAGAGGTGCCAACTTCATGTCAGGATATTTGACAGCTATGTGGAAGGAATGTGGTGTTAACTACAAGTTCACCACCCCTTATCACCCACAATGCAATGGGCTTGTTGAGAGATTTAACAAGACCCTAAAGGGCATGATTAAAGGATTACCTGAAAAGCTCAGGCGAAGATGGGACATCCTACTGCCCTGCCTTTTGTTTGCTTACAGAGAGGTCCCTCAAAAGGGGGTTGGCTTCAGCCCCTTTGAATTGTTGTTTGGGCACCCTGTAAGAGGACCCCTGTGTCTAGTGAAGGAAGGATGGGAGTTACCTCTCAAAAAGCCTAAGCAAGACATAGTGGACTATGTACTTGGTCTCCGCTCCAGGATGGCAGAGTACATGGAAAAGGCATCCAAAAACCTTGAGGCTAGCCAAGAATTACAGAAAGCTTGGCATGACCAAAAGGCTGTCCTTGTTGAATTTCAGCCTGGACAGAAGGTATGGGTGTTGGAGCCAGTGGCCCCAGCAGCACTCCAAGACAAGTGGTCTGGACCCCATACAATTCTGAAGAAGAAGGGAGAGGTTACCTACTTGGTGGACCTAGGAACTCCCAGGAGCCCCCACAGGGTGCTCCATGTAAACAGATTGAAGGCATATGTCAGCAGGGCAGACATGGGCTTGCTCATGGCTACAGATGAGGGACAGGAGGAAGAGAGTGACCCTCTCCCAGACCTGCTCACTCAGAACCCTGAGGATGGTTCAGTTGATGGTGTGGCCTTAGGTGGCAGCCTCACTGAGCATCAGCAACATGACTGCAGACAAGTTCTACAGGCATACAGACATATGTTCTCCTTGACAACCAGTCAGACTAACTGGTGTACCCATGTGGTGGACACTGGTGACAGTCTTCCTGTAAAGAGCAAGATTTACAGGCAACCTGACCACGTCAGGGACTGTATAAAGACTGAGGTGCAAAAGACGCTGGAATTAGGTGTTATTGAGCCTTCAGAGAGCCCCTGGGCTAGCCCAGTGGTTCTGGTCCCCAAACCTCACACCAAAGATGGCAAGAGAGAGATGAGGTTCTGTGTGGATTACAGAGGACTCAATGCTGTCACCAGGACAGATGCACACCCTATTCCAAGGGCAGATGAGCTCATTGACAAGTTGGCTTCTGCCAAATATTTGAGCACATTTGACTTGACAGCTGGCTACTGGCAAATCAGGTTAGCTGAGGAGTCTAAAGCCAAAACAGCATTTTGTACCCCTAGTGGGCATTATCAGTTTGTGGTGATGCCCTTTGGTTTGAAAAATGCACCTGCCACCTTCCAAAGGTTGGTGAATCAAGTCCTTACTGGGTTGGATGACTTTTGTGCAGCTTATCTGGATGATATTGCTGTCTTTAGCTCCACCTGGGAGGATCACCTGGTCCACCTGAAGGAAGTGCTTGAGGTTCTGCAGAAGGCAGGCCTCACTATCAAGGCAACAAAGTGCCAGATAGGGCAGAGTAAGGTTGTATACCTGGGCCACCTTGTAGGTGGAGGCCAAGTTCAACCACTGGTGAGTAAGATCCAGACCATCAAGGACTGGTCCCCTCCAACCACCCAGACTCAGGTCAGAGCTTTCTTGGGCCTGACTGGGTACTACAGGAAGTTTGTTAAGAACTATGGGTCCATTGTGACTCCTCTTAATGATCTGACATCCAAGAAGATGCCCAAAAAGGTTCAGTGGACAGAAATCTGTCAAAAGGCATTTGATGACCTGAAGAAGGCCATGTGCTCTGCACCTATCCTGAAGAGTCCTGACTACTCAAGAGAGTTCATTGTCCAAACAGATGCTTCTGAGTTGGGAGTGGGAGCAGTGCTTTCACAGCTTAATGTAGATGGCCAGGACCAGCCCATTGCTTTCATTAGCAGAAGGCTGACCCCCAGAGAGAAACGTTGGTCAGCTATAGAGAGGGAGGCCTTTGCTGTGGTGTGGGCCCTGAAGAAGTTGAGACCATACTTGTTTGGCACTCACTTCAAGATTCAGACCGACCATAAGCCCCTCCTATGGCTTAATCAGATGAAGGGTGAAAACCCCAAACTACTCAGGTGGTCCATTTCCCTACAGGGGATGGACTTTACAGTGGAGCACCGCCCAGGGACTGACCATGGCAACGCAGATGGTCTCTCCAGGTACTTCCACTTAGAACATGAAGACACAACTGGTCAAGGTTAGTCTAATGTCCCTGCGTTTGGGGGGGGGGTTATGTAGGAGAGTAGGGTCTGCTATCCTATGGTCACCCCAAATTTTTGCTTTTTGCTTCACTGGTTTCTGACTTAATGTGGCTGTGGGCCTGCTAATCAGACCCACAGCCTGCTGTTCTCTCTCTAAATTACTGCCAATGCACTTTAGGTGCATTACGAATTGGAACTGGTTCACCTTATGAGCCCCTGTAGTAGTGTACCCTAGGTACCCAGGGCATAGGTGTATCCAAGGCCTACCAGGGGCTGCAGCATGTATTATGCCACCCCTGGCCTGGCCTCCATATTTGACACAACTGGCTGATCACTCAGCTGGGGTAAGTTGGTGTAATCACCTCTTACTTAGGTACAGTATGCCTGTGCCTAACCCTAAACTGGACACATATGTTCCCATCAGCCACTCCTATGGAAGGCCTCATCAATCCTGGAGGCAGAGTGCTTGGAAATATGTGAGATGGTGCTCTAGCATGAGCTGAGCCTGTCTGCAGCGGTCGGGAACCACTCCCTAAGCTGTTCCGGGATATTGCCATACCATATACTCTTAAGTGCATTATAATCCTCGCGGTTATATGCTATCTTTGGTTTGGCTTTATCAAAACATGTCGAGTAAGGTGTCATACGAATTGGAATACTATCCCCTCGCCAGTTCTGGTGACGGGGATAGCATTCCACCCTTCTAGAGGGACACGACATGTGTGTAGCCTTAACCCCGGTTAAAGTTAAACAGAGCCTCAGCATCACAAAATGGATGCTGCCACCACAGACACGAGTCTGGCCTCCTGCTGCTGACCGAAATTCGGCAGATGGTGGCCTGGACAAAGGGTTTCCTGCCTTGGGAGGTGCGAGCACCACCCTAGACAGGGTTTTGTGTATTGGGTAGGACAGGGCTGAATTGAATCAGACATGCCCGGGGCACACAAGGTGTCCCCGTGCATAGGCCAGTCCAAACCGGTCCTGGGACTTTCCAGACCCAGGCTTGGCGCGGAACTGGACAAAGGAAAGGGGGTGTAACCGCCCCCCTTCCTGGTTCCTCCCAGAGGAGGGACCTAGTAGGTGATCCACCCCCTCAGATTGGGAATAAGAGTGGGAGCAGTGCCATTGCACAGGAGATCATCCTGAATCAACTTTACACGAAGAAGAAGACTGGAATTCGACATTCTGCTGCTCAGAAGACTGAAGAGAATCTCCCTTGTGGCCTAGGAGTGGCTACCCTGTGAACACAGGTACCAACCAGCAACTCGATGTCTGCTTTGCCGCCGCCTCCCGCCGGAGCCCGAGCCCAGAGCCCGACAAGAACCAGACTCCCAGACCTCTCAGAGCCCGATCCACAGTCCCTGCAAAGAAGGGACCCGTGGAGGCACCGAGTGACGTGGGACCGGACCTCTTGGAAGACACTCGAAAAGCTTACTGCGCAGCTTCTGAGGCATCCTCGACGTTGTGCTTTGGGGACTGAGAACCCCCACCACCGAGCAGCCTTTGCACCGAAGATCAGCTCTCCAGCATCTCCACGATCTGCGTGGGGCCCTTTTGCATTGCGCCACTCGACGCGCCATCCCGGCCACTAGCCACGTGGTCAGCGGCCATCTTGGTGACGAAACCGACGATTTACACAGCCGGTCTGGTTGCTCCAGACCTACCCAAGCTCTTGTAAAACGGAGCACCCGCTCTGACCTTGCTGGTCCGAGTGTTAAGCATCTTTCAACTTCTGCATGGCTTGCATTTGCCAAGGCCTGTTTGCTCCGATCAGGTCGTCGACACTGCCAACAGCGAGAAGTCTGCGTGAGACAGCTCGTGACCGACTCCTGGACGTCCTCGACCCCGGGTGTTCACGTGGCTGCAGAGAGAAGCTACCCGACAACGCCTGTTTGCACCCAACATCGCCTGGTTCCAATCTGGTTCCACGGTAGTCACTGGCTAGTGACTTTGAACATTGTCCCCTCTGCTTTCAGGTCTTCACACCTTCAGATCGACCCTTGGATCCACCGGAACTCTTCACATCGAGCCGCCTGCAGCATCTTCAGCTCCAAGCACCAAAAACCAGCGTGACGAAACCCGACACTACTTCGACCCTGTGCACCCGCTTCCTGTGGGTGAGGTAACTCAGCTCCGCCGGTGCTCCTGCACTGGTACACATCTCTAGGGCCTGTGTCTTAAGTTTCAGCTCCGTAGGTCACTCGGAAGGTTCCTAACTTTCTAACTTTGTACTTTTTACGCACCATAGACTTTGCATTGGAAAGTGCGTGCACTTTGAACACTGCACCGAGTCCCGCGGGCCTTTCCCGACTTAGTCACTGCTAGTCTCGAATAGCTCCAGCGATTCCCAAGCCCTAGGCCTGTTCCCTTTCCTATTGGTATCTCTTATACCACTTTCTTAGTATATGGTTTAGGTGGCCCCTAGGGCTCATCCATATTGTGCTACTTTTGTGTATTTTAAACTGTCTTGTGATTTAACGCTTGTGCTTCTGTGCTTATAAAGAGTCCAGGGGATTTTATAGTTAATAAATCAATATATATTTTCAATATATATGTGTGTGGTGTCCCTTTCATTTGGTATTCAAGGGGGTTGTGTATGGTATAACAGCTGGCTTCACATGCCTTTCAGAGTTTAGCCTAAGACTGCTTTGTCCACGTTACCACTAGGATAACTGGTCTACAAGGTTGAATTACAACCATCATCATAAGGGTTGCTTGGCATGGTACAAAGTGATCACTAAGAATTAGTGAGCATTATATACAAGGCCAACTTCTCACACCTGGGCATAAAGGTTGAAAGCTAGGCAAAATGGTTGCAGACCTAAGAACACTGCCTGCATTCAAAATGGCCCCCTGACTCCCAGCACATGGCCAGGGCCTGCCTCTAGCAGCACTCAAAATGGTCCCCACCCAAATGGCCTGTTCCCATGAACACCCCAAAAAATCGAAAAACACAGAGAAATCAGCACAATCCCATGCCATCCATGCCCTCCATGATGTTTAAATTCAAGACACCCCACAGAAAGACAAGGCTCATGCACCACTCACTACCCCTGGTGAAAAGGCCACAACAACAGCCCAAAAAAACGAAAATCACAGAAAAATCAGCACAATCCCAAGCCATCCAGGCCCCCCATGATGTTTAAATTCAAGACTCCCTACAGAAAGACTAGGCCCATGCATCACTCACTACCCCTGGGCATAAAGGTTGAAAGCTAGGCAAAACGGTTGCAGACCTAAGAACACTGCCTGCATTCAAAATGGCCCCCTGCCTCCCAGCACATGGCCAGAGCCTGCTTGTAGCAGCACTCAAAATGGCCCCCACCCACATGGCCTGTCCCCATGAACACCCCCAAAAATGGAGAAAAAAAACAGAGAAATCAGCACAATCCCATGCCATCCATGCCCTTCATGATGTTTAAATTCAAGACACCCCACAGAAAGACTAGGCTCATGCACCACTCACTACCCCTGGTGAAAAGGCCACAACAACAGCCCAAAAAAAAACGAAAATCACAGAACAATCAGCACAATCCCGAGCCATCCAGGCCCTCCATGATGTTTAAATTCAAGACACCCCACAGAAAGACTAGGCCCATGCATCACTCACTACCCCTGGGCATAAAGGTTGAAAGCTAGGCAAAATGGTTGCAGACCTAAGAACACTGCCTGCATTCAAAATGGCCCCCTGCCTCCCAGCACATGGCCAGGGCCTGCCTGTAGCAGCACTCAAAATGGCCCCCACCCACATGGCCTGTCCCCAGGAACACCCCAAAAAATCGAAAAACACAGAAAAATCTGCACAATCCCATGCCATCCATGCCCTCCATGATGTTTAAATTCAAGACACCCCACAGAAAGACTAGGCTCATGCACCACTCACTACCCCTGGTGAAAAGGCCACAACAACAGCCCAAAAAAACGAAAATCACAGAAAAATCAGCACAATCCCAAGCCATCCAGGCCCTCCATGATGTTTAAATTCAAGACACCCCACAGAAAGACTAGGCCCATGTATCACTCACTACCCCTGGGCATAAAGGTTGAAAGCTAGGCAAAATGGTTGCAGACCTAAGAACACTGCCTGCATTCAAAATGGCCCCCTGCCTCCCAGCACATGGCCAGGGCCTGCCTGTAGCAGCACTCAAAATGGCCCCCACCCACATGGCCTGTCCCCATGAACACCCCAAAAAATCGAAAAACACAGAAAAATCAGCACAATCCCATGCCATCCATGCCCTCCATGATGTTTAAATTCAAGACACCCCACAGAAAGACTAGGCTCATGCACCACTCACTACCCCTGGTGAAAAGGCCACAACAACAGCCCAAAAAAACGAAAATCACAGAAAAATCAGCACAATCCCAAGCCATCCAGGCCCTCCATGATGTTTAAATTCAAGACACCCGCAGAAAGACTAGGCCCATGCATCACTCACTACCCCTGGGCATAAAGGTTGAAATCTAGGCAAAATGGTTGCAGACCTAAGAACACTGCCTGCATTCAAAATGGCCCCCTGCCTCCCAGCACATGGCCAGGGCCTGCCTGTAGCAGCATTCAAAATGGCCCCCACCCACATGGCCTGTCCCCATGAACACCCCCAAAAATCGAAAAACACAGAAAAATCAGCACAATCCCATGCCATCCATGCCCTCCATGATGTTTAAATTCAAGACACCCCACAGAAAGACTAGGCTCATGCACCGCTCACTAACCCTGGTTAAAAGGCCACAACAACAGCCCAAAAAAACGAAAATCACAGAAAACTCAGCACAATCCCAAGCCATCCAGGCCCTCCATGATGTTTAAATTCAAGACACCCCACAGAAAGACTCAGTCCACCCACCACTGAGTACCCCTGGGCAAAAGGCTCCAAAACAGCCCAAAAATGGAAAATTCCAAAATTATAGTTGCAGCAACTGTAATGCCCCAAACAAACTTATTCGTGAAATTTCTAATCCAAAAGTGATCCAAAGAAAGTCAAAAAGGCCTTTAATCCAAATATCCAGCAGCATCCACAAAAAGTAATCCTTCCAGGTGAAGAATCCGAATGAAAGTGACCAGCACATGAAGAAAGCACTGGGAGGAGCCAGCTGGATAGGAACAGGAAGTTGGAGACTGTGGGGCACTTCCTTCCTCCCCCCCCCCAAAATGTACTCCTTGCAAAAAAAAGTGCAGGCAAATGTCAACCTGAGAAGTTATTCTGATAAAAATCATCATTTCCAGAAGGTTTATGCTGCTTGCTGGTGGATTTCTTGTGCAGAATTGCAAATTTTGTATTTTCGTGAGTGCGAAATTGTTGCTGCCCGCCGACTCTACAAGTTCGCAATTGCGAACTCCTGCGATACGTGATCACGGCGTACTCGCGTTGACAAACTCTCGCTGTGCAAGGTGGCAAGCCGCGATGACGTAATCGCGCTCGCCAAACTCCCGCGGGATCCCTCAGCAAGATCCAAAATGGCGCAGCACTCGCAAAATATCGAGAAAAACAACTCGGCAAACGCTGAATAACGGTAAGTGAACGCCGCACGCCGCAAAATTGTATCACCAAGAAAATAAAATCCGCTGCGTGCGAATTTGCGGATTTTCGGTAAATTCGCGAGCGTTCACGGATTGCGAATTTACCGAAAATACGCAAAATCCACGAGCGGAACGGATTTTCCGCCCATGCTTAACTTATACACAAAGTGAAACTCTGATACATACATTTCAATATTTAAAAGTTACTCGCTAATATATGTATTCATTAAAATACACTTAATAAGGCAGTTAACCAAACAATTTATTTTTAAAAAACATAATAAACATAAACATCCATTTAGACACATATTTTACCATTCATTCTTCCAACGACCTTTACATATACATAAATAAAGCATTTTTTTTTTTCAGAAAGACACACATTCACTGGATGGTGTCATCAGTAATGTCATGAGTGATGTCACTGACCATGTTATGAGTGATGTAATATGTGACGTCATCAGCAGTGTATTGCAGGCGCGCAAGTTATAGTGAGTCCACCTAACTATAACGTGGGAATTTCAATGGTTTTATGTCAGTAAAATTTCCAGCTAACTATAACTGGTGTGAAACCTATGGTTTTTTCAGTGAATTTAATAGGTTTTTTAAATGCTAATTCCTAACTATAACGGATGTGAAACCTATGGTTTTTTCAGTGAATATATTTTTAAATATATATATATATCACAGTCGCCAGTAGATAATTATAGTAAGGACCTAGTCTCCATATGAAATGCATTCTTTGATTTGCCAATAACTTTGGCGCAGTTTAACAAGTCTTTGTGAAAATTGTAAAACAAATGGGTCGGCCATGTCAGTGCAGTCTTGAAAATTTAGGAGTTATCCATCAAGTAGGGGCCGAGAAAAAGGGGGGAGTGCAAAAATACTTTTTCTCCATGTTAATTTCCGTGGGAAACTTTAGACACAGCTAAAGCCAGAACTGCTGAACAGAATTACACCACATTTGTCAAAAAGGTAGCTCTTGGTCCAGAAAGCACTCTTTTTGTTAAATGGTATAAATCTGTTCAGTAGTTCCTGAGAAATTAGAAGATTTCTCAGATATACAACTGTGGCCATGGAGGATCTGCGAATCCTCACAATCTTGTGCCTGAAATCTGATTAGCTGCCAACACTTCAAACCAGAAAGTGTTGGCAGCCATCTTGTGACTCGGTTGAATGAGTCACAAAAAAAAATTTTGAAAAAATAAGAATAGGGGGTAGGGTTGAACACCCTGACCCCCTAGTCCTATTCAGGTGCTCCCAGAGGGCCCCCCAGAGCCAAAACATGCATTCACATAAGAAAAAACGTTTGGCGGGATTCACGGTAGATCTGAGAATCTGGCTTTATAAAAAAAAGAAAATGAAGTGAGGGCTCCCGCACTTCGTTTCCTTTAGGCCGGGGGCTATTAAAAATAGTGATGTGGGGGCCTGCGTGCCCCCCTGCAGTGCTGGGGACTGCCACCTCTACAGGTTACATTTAATTAGAGAGAATAGGGGGCTCAAAACCCCCATGCAGACCTGCCAACCACCACCTCCCTGTGCTAGTTTTTTAAAATGCAGACGGTCTCACGGCCCAGCAGCACCGGGGACCACCACCTCCCTGGGACTATATTTAATTAGAGAGTGTGGGGTGGTCTAGCCCCCCCACGCACCTTGGGGACCACCACCTCCACGGGCTAGTTTTACTATAAGGCGTGGAGGGCTCCAGCACCCCATGCAGCCCCGAGGAGGGCCACCTCCCTGGGGCTATTTTAAAGAGGAGAGGGGGGAGGAGTGGTCCCCCTCCTGGAGCTGTAAAAAGCACCGGGACCGCCACCACCCAGGGACAGCTCTAGCAATGTACCAGGGTGCTCAGCCCTGGGACATTGCAGTTTGCTATGGTATGGCGGGAGCACTGCTCCTGCCAACCCATAGTGTACAATGGTGCTCGCTTTGAACAAGCAAGAGCATTTTGCTGTTGCTTGTTCAAAGGGATCACACTTTGCTTTTTACCCCTAGGGAGCTGCACCTTATCAGCTCTCTGGGGGTAAAAAGCAATGCTGGCTCCCACAGAAGGCGGTAGCCGGCTGGGACCACAAGGGATGGGGTCCCAGGGGCCAAAATCGGGCTGTAGAGGGGGACCGCAATAAAAAATGGGTATGGCCCTGGAAGGTGATGTCCCCGGGGCCCAAAAGGGTCAAGGGAAGCCACACAGTCCCCCTTCCTAAAATAACAACAACAACAAAAAAAGTTGGCAACTTACCGGAGGCCGCCCCCATTTCTCCACTTCTGTGCAAGGGGAAGGGCTCTGATGACCTCTCAGCAATCCCACTGTGTGGGGCTTATTGGGGGTATTAAGTGGGCTAGTTGGCCCCTAAGAACCCTCAGCAGTGAAGGGGATTTCATACCCCCAACCAAGTGCGAGCCAGAGGCTGAGTTTGCAGAGTGATGGAGAAAGGGGGCATGTCTTGCTATCAGAAGTGAGCAATCCTGATGTTTGGAACTTACTAGAGTTAATAGGAGGGGTAGTTGGCACCCAAGGATGTCCCTGGGGGCCAACTACCATTCCTGTTGCCTCCAGTAGGTTCCACAAAGCAGGATTGCTGAGAAATTGTCAGAGCCCATGCCCCCTTTCTCCACCACTCTGCAAATATGCCTCCTGACACACTACTAGTTGGGAGACAAAGTTCCCTTCTCTCCAATTGGACACTGGGGGCCAATAAACCCTTCTGGTAACTCCTGTTAGTCCTATGCAGCAGAATTCCTGAGAGCTGGTTGGAGGAACAACCCCCTTTCTCCACCACTCTGCGAATGTGACTGCTAGTTTAAAAACCTTAGAAATTACAGGGACGTCATAGTTAGGAAATGGTATTTAAAAAACCTTAGAAATTCACTGAGAGAACCAAAGGTTACAGGGATGTTATAGTTAGGAATTAGCATTCATACAAAACCAGAAAAATTCAGCCGTTATTGTTAACTATAACTTCTTCCCCAGCAATGCACTGCTTATGACCTCACATATTACATCACTCATGACATGATCAGTGGCATCACCAATGACATCACTGATATAAATACATCTTCCAGGTACGTAGATGTGGATTCAGGAATAGCAAATCTGCACTTCCCAATATGCACTTACCTTTGAATATTCTGTTATTGATATTCTTTGTATCACGATGTTCTCTGGGTCATTATATGGTAGTATAAACAGGATTTTGGAAAGAATGTACCTAGCACACCTTTAATGTTTGGTCATAGCTCAGGGCCATACCCCCTAAGAATATGTTTCTGGCTACAGGCTTGCCTAAGAATACTACAGTAATCATTCAGCTTGTCAATACTTACAATGTTGCATAGCAAAAATACAGTACATGAGGATCCCAAATTTATAGTGAATTCCGACAATAAAATTAGCTGGATCAAACCTTCTCACCAATTTCTGGACTAAACTTGGCAATAGCTGACAGTTGGAAAAATAAAGGTTCAGTTGGTTTAAAATTGATTATATATTTAACTAGCTGTACCTGGCCATGTGTTGCTGTGGCTCAGTCTGGTTAAATGACAGAGAAAGAAAAGAGTTAGCGCACGTTTCTAATATGTTTATTTCTCAATGCTTGTGGGTATACAATATTTTTTTTGACTATTGTCTCTATGCGTCCCATGTAGTTGTTAAGCAGCACGCAAATCGATAGGGTCTGCTCGGCCTGGCGATAAAAAAACATGCGCGTATTGTACACGTGCGTATTTGAATCCAAAATTGTGTATCTATAAACATACGCTAATGTTGCAAAGTGAACAAACTCCTCCCCCCTCCCTCCACCCACTTCCTGGTCAGCCATCCTGACACCAACTGTCCATCCTAATATATGTACACTATTGTCTCTATGCGTCCCTTGTATTTATTGCGCAGCAACCAAATCAATAGGCTCTGTTCTGCCTTTTGATTAAAAACACGCGTGTATTGGACACGCGCGTATTTGAATCCAACATTGTGTACATATAAGCACGCGCTAATGTTGCAAAGTTAACCAACTCTTCCCCCATCCCTCCACCCACTTCTCGGTCTGCAATCCTGACACCAACTGTCCATCCTAATATATGTAGACTATTGTCTCTATGCGTCCTTTCTTAATGTTGCAAAGTGAATCAACTCCTCCTCCCTCCCTCGGCCCACTTCCCGGTCTGCCATCCTGAGACAAACTGTCCATCCTAATATGTAGACTATTGTCTCTATGCGTCCCTTGTAGTTGTTGAGCAGCAACCAAATTGATATGGTCTGTTCGGCCTTTCGATTAAAAACACGTGCGTATTGGACACACGCGAATTCTGACCCACCATTGTGTATATATAAACATGCGCTTAATCGAATCCAACGTTGTGTCAAAATTTGGAAGCAATCTGTGACCAACTTTCGGAGATTTAAGATTTTGAACAAATGAACATTGACATTTTTATGTGTCTGTTCGGGCTTTCAATTAAAAACACGTGCGTATTCGTCACACGCGTATTGGAATCCAACGTTGTGTATGTAAAAACACGCGCGTATTGCAATCCAACAATGTGTCAAAATTTTAAAGCAATCAGTGAATTACTTTCGGAGATTTCAATTTTGAACAAACATTTACATTTTTATTTATATAAATTTATGACCTAATAAAGTAACTGACCAAAAGGATGCACTGCCAGCAAAAAGGTTAAATCTTATTACTCTGAACTACTCTGTCTAATTTTCTGTTTGCGGAACTGATGAGAAATTGAACTACCAGTTGCTGGGTGAACAACTGATTAAATCTACTAGTTTTTTTAAATAAATGTATACAGATGTTATTTTACTGCATCTCTGTAGCTGTATTAACAGATGAATGTTTTGATATTACCATATTGCGGGTCACTTAATCTTTCAATTTACATGTGATGGTGTTAATTCATCATGCATAATAAAAATTAATTGAAAAATGTAAAAAACCGCAAGATAGCGATTGGTTTGTTCAGTGCTGATGGTCAAGCTTAGTCAAGGCAAAGAAAATATGTGTATCAGCGCGATAAATAAAAAACAATGATGAACGATGAATATTAGGGCATTCAAAGCCTTCAAGGCAGATTGAAGAGCAATGGCCTAAAGCAAAGTACAGACTTTCCTATTGACAGTTTGTTTGGTTGAATGGAAACTTCTAATCACCACTAATTGAGTGCAATCTTCCAGAAAGGAAGCAAAACACGTAATGACTGCCATGGCTGTCACTCTGCATCCCACTGTCGTGAACTGCAGGACGAGCCTCTCAAAAGTGTGACTGCTGCTGGTAGATTTGATATGATGGCACAGACACACCCAAGATCGTAATTTGTCATTACTCAATCATTGAGGGCTAATGGAACTGAATCAGTGCCCCAACTTCACTTTACAAACTTTGCAGTCTTAGAAAGAAATGTTAACAGCACTTACCATGTTAAAATATTAAGCAGCACTTTGTCCAAATACCTAGGGGCTAATTGAGAGTTTGGCAGTCCATCAGACCACTGAATCTATGGAGGAGTTCTGTGGACTGCCAGACTGGAGGTCCACCAACCGTATTACGATTACCTCAGGCCCACCTCAACTGCTTGGCGAAGCAGATGTGAGAGGTCCTGATATGCTGGTGGTGCTGCTGTGGCACTTCCAAGCATATTAGTAGTTTCCTCACTGTAGTGAGGCCACCATGCAGTGAGGAAACTCTTATTCCTCAGGACCATGGGGTGCCTGAAGGGGGGTACATGTTGTGCCCACCTGTGTGCATTCACCCGCTTTCTGCAGTCTATGCCAAGGGGTCTCCAACCATCAGCTTGTGATCTACTGTAGCTAATTAGTGCCTTTTTAATGGGTACAGCTGTGGGACTGCCAAAGCACTGCATGCCAGACATGAGGAATCTCGTGATCTGGTGGCCGGTGTCAGTACAACTTTGGTGGTGTGGGAGTAAGGCACTGGCGTGGTGCAGCTCGCACACCTTTAAAGTCATAATTAGGCACATAGTCTGACATTTGACTTCTGTCTTTAAACCACAGCAAATGTTTCAAAATGAACACAAAATTAAAGGCATATTAAGATACATTTCTTGTAATTTGATTCCCACACCTGTCTAAGGAATCCTAATAATATAGATATAAAGGAAACCCTTGAATAACACACCCAGCCACCCTTCCTTTTATATGCCTCATTTGTAAAGATCGCTGTTTGTTGCTTTATATGTTACTGGTTTATCTTCCAGTTAAAAAATAAAGGTTCCTTTAGAGTCATTGTTGAGATTTCATTCACAACGTATGGAGAAACTCAAGACCCAGGATAATTTCTATGACAACAATGTGCATTGGCCACACATAAGGAGGTCTGTTAAGTCATGGCCACACCAACATTTATCACTAAATAGGTGGATTGCTATTCTGGATTAAAGTGTTTTCCTCTTTTTGTAGTAAGGGTCCTAAAATTTCAGTAAATGCTTGCATCTGATCATTCAATTTAAAAACAAGCTATCCATGTGTAGCTAATGTTGCTAGGCTTTAATCCAGTTTTTATGTGTGGGTGGTGTGTTTGATGTCCATATTTGGAATATGCATAGTTCTCATACACACAGGGCTAAATCTATTAACCTTTGTGTAGAGGAATTGTGAGGAAATGCCTCTTTTTTCAAGTTCACCCTCACTTTCAGTACTGATGCAGCTGTATTTTCGACTCTGAGAATGCACGGAGGCCTGCTAACCAGACCTCAGTGCCAGGGTTCTTACCCATTAGAAAATCCATGAATATTTGGCAATTCTCAATTGGTAAGTACTGACCTAATTATAAGTCCCCATTATATGGAGCCCAGGGTACCAAGGGCTAAGCAGGGTGTCCACCCAAGTCTGCAGCACTGATTGTGACACTCTGATTGTGTCAAAAGTTCAAAAGACCTCCCAGCCTGCCACTGCAAACTGGAAGGGCAGTGTCACAATGCTAGTTTGACTTTTCTATTAAAACCAATGACAAAGCCACCCCTTCACTCAACATTGTATGTAAGACTCCACTACGGAAAGCCTATTGAACCCAGTTGGACAGGTTTACCCCTAAACTTTTTGCCATGTTTGTGACCTGGTGTTGGTGATTTTATACCTCTGGTCACTTTAGCACTGTGGTCCAATGTAAAGTGCGTGTGGTCTGTGTGTACATGTGGTGAGATTAGCCTGCCCTCCCATAGGAATGCATTGGGGATAAATGTGTCTGTGGTAATTCCTGATATGAAATGAGCGGCAGGGGCGAGTTTAGTATGTATGAACTCGTGAGAATAAATGCTGTGTAAAGGTGTGCACAGATTTATGATGACTGGTGGAGAAATGCCACTTTTAGAAGTTGGCATTTCTGTGTGCTATGTGGCTGCCTGCCTGATGTGAATTGCATGTCTGGTTTGTGGGTGACAGGGGCTGAGAGGAGTGTGTGGATCCAGGAGGGGCAGGGTGAGTTAGCACTAGGCTGAATGGGGCACCTGGGCTAAGAGTAGTGGGAGGGGTAATCCCCTGATTCTGAATAGGATGGTGCCTTCACTAGTGAATGCAGGCTCTGCCCCCCTGTGGTGTGTCTGATGACGAGCCTCCACCAGACAAAGGGGAAGAGCAGCTTGCAAAACAAAGTGCTCCAAATTCCCCCTGAACCAGTTGTACCTGGTTCCCCCATGCCCTACACTCAGCCAAAGGATTATGTATTAAAAGTAGAGGGGCTGTGACCCCATGAAAATGTTTCTGTTCTGGGGTGCTGTTCCTGACAGAGGGGCATGCTGCTGCTGGGGTCCAGGAGGAACCACCATGGGGCTGCCTCCCTGTTGGAGGGCCCTGTGTGCTGGCCTCCCTGGTCCCAGATATGCCTCTGGAACTCTCATGGACTTTTTGCTAAGGAGCTGTAACTCCTAGCCCCTGAAATGCACTTTATTTTAATTTCTCAAGAAGGAGCACAAGGGTTCTGCAGCGCTGAGCTGCCCATAGAGGAGAGAATCCCCGGTGCAGGGATTCCCCCCAGTGATGCTGTAGTTCGGGTGCCCAACTCGCTTGTTGCAATATCAATCACGGGTGCCCACCCTGCTTTCAGCCTATTTTAAATGGCGGGTGCCCACCCCACGTTTCTGCCCGTTCTGTCGGGTGCCCACCCGGATAGCATCTCCAGTGTAAAGGAGCAGTGCCTGCCCCCACCACGTCAGAAGCCAGAAAGCTGGTACATGACAGCTCTTGGTGTTGGTGCCCGTGGGAGGCACAGGGTCTAAGCGGCCCCGTCTGGCAGCAGGCCGCTCCACTGTGTGCCATGTTTTAGTTTCAGAGCTCGTGTGGCTCCAACGAGGGGGCACATGGTTAGCGAGAGCTCAGAGGGGGCCGTGTCCCCCAGCACAGAAAGGCACATTGGCGGTCGCTGAGTGGTCCTGCAAGAGAGTGGGCCACTCCAACGTTGGGCATGATCTTTGAGAAGGGCCCCTGGGGATCCAGAGGTACAGTGGCGCCCATGTGTTTATGCTGACCCCAGCTGCTCTGCGAGAGTGAAGGCAGCTGCAACATTTTGCACAGGTTTATCTTAGAGAGTCCCTGAGGGGGACAGAAGGGGCACAATGGTACCAGGCCTACAATTCTTCACAGCTGTGCAGCACTTAGTGCCAGCTGTTACAATTAGGCCACAGTTCTTTGGGGGCATGTTTTTAGAGGGAGGAGTGAGATGCACTCCTCGGCCCCAGCGCAATTGCGCATATGCGAACTATGCTGCATTGGCAGCAGCCCTGACATTCTGGACGCAGGCCATTTGAGCCCATTTGAGAATGCCAGTTGGCCAAGGGTGTCAGTGATTTATGTGATATTAAGAACTGTGATTCTCTGCTGTGATTCATGCCTCTAAATGCGTTTAAGGAAGAGATTATGTTCATAATGTGTTTAGGCTGGTGAGGTTATTTCCTACTGTGAGTTTTACCCCTAATGTGAGTGATGCTTATGAGGTTAGGATCTAAAATGTTAGACTGATGAGGTTGGCATATAATGTATCTTGCGACTAATGTGATACTGTGCATAATATGGTTTATGTTACAGGATGATGCTGAGGACAGTGGGTACCAGTATTTACTGGTTGTGCGTTTTGATATGTCTTACTATTACTAAGTTCACTTTGTGTTGTTTCTGACAGTGGTCCTGACGCCCTGTCAGGTGTATATAATCCCTTGAAGACATAACCTAGTGCCTGGTGGCGCAATGTATATTATGTGAGTACTAATCTAATGTGCTATGAGTATACAAAGGCTATTTTTGATATCACCTTGTGTGGAGTTCCTTTTGTGGTGTGCCTAGTATGTTGTTGCTGTGTGCGTGCACAAACGCTTTACACATGGCCTCCGGGATAAGCCTGACTGCTCGTGCCAAGCTACCAAGGGGGTGAGCAGGGGTTATCTTTGGCACGTAACTCCCTTTCCCTGACTAGAGTGGTGGTCCCTGCCTGGCTTTGGCGCAAGCCTTAGCCAACCAGAGATCCCATTTCTAACAAACCCAATGGCAAGGAGCTGTATATTGTTGAGTAGGACATATAGTTGTATGTGTCTTAAGAGCAAAATCCAAAACCTGTCATTTTGAGGGTGAAACGTTAGTAGCCCCATCGGCAAATGCAGGGATACTGACTGGTTCCACAAGCTGGCTAACCTCTGAGTGGGACTATCTAACTAGATACTGCGAGGTATCAAATTAATCATGGCATTAAGCCCAACCTGATGCCTAAGTCGATTGTAGTGTCACTTTTAAAGGTAAGCAAGTTTTAGTAAGTTGTAACTTTGTGCCCCAAAGTCTAGTAGCCTCACACGGGCTGGGACCTACAGACAGCTTTCTGCCTGCCTGTGGATTGGTGTTGACGACTGCCAGGCAAAGGCTCAAACACTCCATGCTGCTGGAGAGGTTTCACCTCCCATTTACGGAAAGCCACTTTGGGTGTTAGTCCAAAAGGCAAGCTTCAAATAGGAAGTGACATTTGATGGACAAATGGTGCTAACACTCCTGAGTGGCTGCCTATTTTTCAGGCAGACAAGCTGGAGACAGGGACAGAGGGAAGACCAGTGCCCAAACCATTTTTTTCTATAGGCATGTAGCTCCCAGGTAGCCACATCTCAAGGATGGGCTACATGGCTCCTTACATCCAAGGAAGGGTCCCAACATTTTTAGAGTGGCCAGAATGGTGCACTCTCGGATTGCCAGAGACCACATATCGCTGGACAGTCATCACCCAAAGGGAGTGGATCTGGTAGCCAATTGGCTAGGAAAATGAGGTCCCCACAACAAAGTTCAGCAGGATAAATAGGGCACCCCTCAGTGCGTAATTTGAGCCAATGGTTTCCGGTGCTCAGCCTCAACACTTAAATGGATTCTGGTGCTAGGCACCAGCACTTTATATTGTCAACACCTCATTTAGGACAGTCTCCAACATGGTTGCATCTCATTTAGAGTTGAGCACAACAACTGTTTAATATTACAATAAACATTAAAAACTACTAATACCTGCCTCTCCAGCCATTCCTCTAGCTTTGGGTACTTTGAATACTCTGAACTGTCACACTTGCAGGCAAATGAGATGGTTACAGTTTTTTGGCAGTGATGACAGTGGAAATGGGTGATGCAAGCTGCAGTGGCCTCCTGGTCAGGGCCTTAGCACTTATTCTTTTAAAAATTAAGCACCTGCACCCCTGGCACCCTGGACTCTCAGATCATGCTAGATTTGGAAAGAGGACGAAAGAAGGACTTCTTTGTTACCCTTGGAATCACACATACTGGACTGCACCTGCTGCACTTTGGGCTAGAAAAGTTTGCCTATTGCTCCTAGCTTTGGGAAAAGTTGATCCCAATACCAAAGCAGTGATGTGATCACCTGGAACTAACTTGAGTGACAAAATTGCTTAAGCAGCCCAAACTGGCAAAGTGCGAGTCACTGGAGAAGATTTGCTGCAAGCTGCTGATGAGAACCTCGAGAGGCTAATCTTCGATGGACAAACGTTGCACCTGAGTCTGCTGAACCCAGGAGTTTCTCTAGAGGGAACACTAGCCCTAACTAAAGGATTTTACACCATCTTTGTGCTTGCGACCAGGAGCCAAGACTCTGCTGACCTTCAAACCCCAGAAAGTTGACTTCAAGGAAGTTTAACCTCTGTGTCCAAAGTCACCTACATCCCCCTAGGATGGAGGAACCACCATGAAGGCACCCCTTTTAACTGTATCAAACCAGAGCATCCTTAATCCTTAAGCATATTTTCATCCTTCATGCCGAGCATCAGGACCACACATTTATGTTCTAATGTGGCCATGGAAACTAGACTAAAACAAAAGAACTCAAGTGACCAGGTAGCCACATCTACTCGGTTAGCCCCCATACCTCAATTTTGATGGATGTGGTTGCCCAAGCTGTGCCTGGGTAGTAGTTCTACCTTTTACAAACTTTTGAAAAGTTTGCAATCTTTCTGTTGTTCAATGCTTGTTTGTGGTTGAAATTAAAAGTGAAAACATCTTCGAAAAACCATATCTCAGGAACCCTCTGGTCAATTTTGCTCACCTTGCACTCCAAAAACCATTAAAAATACACTCAGTTTTTATAAATAAGTGTTATGTTTCTTTCGTGTTATATGGCTTTCTTATTTCATTGTTTGGGACTGTTAAATGCTTTTTCACTAAGTTCCTTTGTTCAAGCCTTGCTGCTCAAAAGCCATTGCTAGGCAGGATTAAGCCTAAGGTTTTTCAAACGAGCCTGACTCAACCCAATAAAGGCTTTTGCGAGTGTATGCCAAAATAAGGCCCCTATGCCATATCATATAATACATCCAGACCTTCACAGTCATTAATTATCACAATAGACATGTTTGGGGACAATATTTGCTCTAAAGAAACTGTGGGGACCAGTTCCAATCATCTAGAATCTGAAAAAAGCTTAATTTCAAGCAGGCTCTTTGTACGCCTTTGTCATTTTTTCCAGTGTGTTTGCAAGTAAGTTTGTCCATTCTTCTTTGGTGTATGTCTTTTGCAGATCGGTTTGACATCCACACATTCTGTCGGTTTGATGTACAGCTTTTCAATCCATGTTTCATTGATACCAGAGATCAATTTCCTGTATGGGCCACATTTCTCTTGCAAAATTGTGACCGATAGCTCCAACATCAATTAGCTAAGATTCTTTAGTGACACCTGACTTTCATCAGGAACAAAATACACACCAACGCAATGAACGCTAAAGAACTCTTCAATGTCATACAGAAATTCACTAAACCCCCCAGTGAAACCACAGACATCACACCATCCCAGGAACTCAGCCACAAGCTCAACTCCTACTTCCATCTAAAAAATCAAAGCCCTCTGCGACAACTTTGGCGAACCGACGCTGGACACTACCCCACGCTCCACCACCTCCAACAAAGAGCCGACCATCACCACCAGGAATCCTGCCACTGTCAAACACACCACCATGACCATGAAGAATACCCATTCAGGAGCCCCCACGGACCCCTGCCCACCACACATCTACCACAGGTCCGCGCCTGGCATCGCACCCAAACTAGGACGCACCATCAAGGCCTCCTTCAGATCCAGCATTTTCCCCGATGACTGGAAGCGGCGGAGGTCAAATTTCTGCTCAAGAAGCCCATGGTCAACCCGACAGACCTGAAATACTACCGACACATCTCTCTCCTCCTCTGGGATGCCAAAGACTCGTTAACACCCAACTGACCACCTTCATTGATGAAAACTTCATCCAATACGCCTCCCAGTCCAGATTCCACAGCACCCACAGCACTGAGGCGGCCCTCCTTGCTGCCACCAATGACATCCGCATGCTACTAGACCAGGGGCACACCACAGTCCTAATCCTTCTAGGCCTCTCCGCAGCTTTTGACACCATCTCACAGCCAGACTCCACGACATTGTGATATGAGAAACCTCCCTCTCCTGGATCCATTCCTTTCTCTCCGGCAGAACCAAGAGGATCGGACTCCCTCCCTTCCTCTCCAAACCCACTCAGATCAACTGCGGAGTTCCCTAAAGATCATCGCTCAACCCCACACTCTTCAACATCTACATGGCCCCCCTCGCCGCTATTATCAGACAACACGGGCTCAGCATAGTATCTTATGCCGATGACACCCAGCTCATCCTCTCCTCATGGAGAACCCTGAAGACACCAGACTCTGTTTCCAGGAAGGAATGGAAGACATAGCCACCTGAATGAAAAGCAGCTGCCTGAAAATCAACTCAGAGAAGAACGAGGTCCTCATCCTAGGACCCTCCACCTCTGCCTGGGATGCCCTGCCTGGGATGTCCTCCCATCCCAATAGACCACGCATGGAACCTCAGCATCATCCTTGACTCCTCCCTCACCATGACCCACCAGATCAACTATATTGCCTCCACCAACTTCAACTGTTTCGAAACCTCCACAAGACTGTCAAATGGATAGCCCCAGAATGCAGAAAACAGTCACCCATGCACTCATAACCAGCAGATTGGACTACGGCAACGCCCTCTACACCAGAATCAAGAGAACCCTCCTACGTAGGCTACACACCATCCAGAACACTGCCACCAGATTCGTCCTCGGAACCCCATGGCATGAAAACATTACCCTACACCTGCGTGACCTCCACTGGCTCCCTGTCTAGAAGAGCGTGATCTTCAAAATGCCCACACCTGCAAACCCCTCCACAACATCAGACCCAAATACCTCAATGAAAGAGTCTTTCACGTTCCCAAGAGGAACCTGTGCTCTGCAGACCACACCCTCGCAGAGACCCACCGCATCCTCAGAACCAGAGCAGGAGGTAGAGCTTTTTCCTACATCGCAGCCAAAGCCTGGAAGGAGCTCCCATTGAACATCAGATACTCCCCCACCCTCCACACCTTCAGGAAGAACCTCAAGACCTGGCTCTTTGATTGAACCAGAGCTGCCCCCCCCCCCAGCGCCTTCAGACACTCACGGGTGAGTAGTTATAAATCCCCTGATTGATAGATTGATTGCTTCAAAATAGTCAAAGATTTCTCCAACCCAACAGCCAGAGAGAACACCATCGACCACTCCCAAGAGCTCTGCGACACCCTCTCAAACTGCTTCCACAGCAGATCACCAACATCTACAACAATTTCAACCTCCAACCCACTACCCTCAACCCCAGTAGCCTCAACCATCCAGCAAACACCAGCCTAACCATTACAACTTGGTCTCCAGTCGCCACCCTGACAACCTCAGCCATCATGTCTTTAATCCATTCCCGGGTGCCCACTGACCCCTGCCCCCACCAACTCTACAACCTGACAATGAACAGACTCAGCACACAACTCACCAGCATCCTCACCACCTCCATCTCTACAGCAATCTTCCAAGACAAATAACAACATGCAGACATCAGGCCCCTCCTAAAGAAAGCCTCTGTCAACCCCAGCGATCTCACAAATGATCATCCGATCTCCCTGCTCCCCTACATGGCCAAATTACTTGAAAAAGCCATTATCTAGCAGCTCACTGAATTCATGTAACGAGAAACACCTACTGATGCATCACAATCAGGATTCTGTGCCAACCACAGCACTGAACCCACTCTGATTGCCACCACTGATGACACTGGAATACTCCTCGACCACAGAGAAACTGTGGCCCTGATCCTCCTCGACCTCTGCACGGAGTTCAACACCATCTTCCACAATACCCTCATCAATGGACTCTACAACATAGGCATACAGCAAGATACCCTCAAGTGGATCTCCTTCTTCCAGATGCACATAGAGCATCCCACTGCCTCCCTTCACCTCTGTCCCCAAAGACACCATGTGCAGCGTAACACAAGGATCACCCCTCAGTCCTACCCTGTTCAACATGACCTCGCTCACAGATGCCATCAGATCCCATAGACTCAACATAATTTCCAATTCAGTAGACACTCAACTGATCCTCCTGCTCACCGGAGAACCCTCCAACACCAAATCCAACAGCTGCAATGCCATGACCAATGTAGCCAAATGGATAAGATACAACTACATTTAACTCAACTCCAACAAAACGGAAGTGCTGATCTTCAGGAAGAACACCTCCACATGGGACCATAGCTGGTGTCCTGCAGAACTCAAACCTACACCAACACCGAAAGACCATGCACACATCCTCAATTTCATCGTTGACAGCCAACCTACCATGAACCGACAAGTCAACGCAATGACCTCCATCCATTACACACACTTTGCATGCTCCACAGAATCTTCAGATGGACCCCAACCAACAGCAGCACAACCATCACTCAAGCCCTCGTCACCACCCACCTTGACTATGACAACATCCTATATGCCGGCATCTCCCACTCAGCTTCTCAGAAGACTCCAGACCATACAGAATGCAGCAGCCAGACTCTTCCTGAACCTCATCGACCCCACCTGAGAGACCTCCACTGGCTTCCCATCCAGAATAGATATCACTTTAAGGTCCTCACACATGCCTACAAAGCCCTCAATGACCTATGACATGCCTACATTACCAACAACTGAACTTCCACCAATCCTCTAGACATCTGTGCTCCTCTTCACTCACCCTTGCACACCCCCCTCATCCGCCACAACCGCAGCAGTAGACACTCCTTCTCCACCATTACTGCCAAGACCTGGAACTACCTCCCCCTCCAGCTCTTTACAGCACCCTCTCTATCAGACTTCTGAAAGAGACTCAGGACCGTGCTCTGTGATTGAGACACAGCACTGGATACCCCTAGGGCTGATATTGCACTTTACAAATGCTGTTTGAATGATTGAGGGTACCGGAGATATTCATTTTTAAAGATAATACACATCCCAGTGTTTAAAAGGCCAAAGCGCCACTTTGGGACATAAGATCATGCTTGACTGCGACATCGTTGAGGGTGACCATGATGAATAGCATCTGATACCACGCATGCCAAAACTATGTATGGCTTAACAACACAGTCAGTACCATGACTGTGTTGTTACCACAATTTCCATTACAACGCATGTCATTACAATGACTTGCTTTAGGGAACTGCTGGGCTTTGGAATAGTTTAAATGATTATTCAAAACTCCAGTCATTGTATCAGTAGGGAAGGCAATGAACTTAAATCCAACACCACATTCCCTAAAGTGACCCTTGACCCTGCTTGCAGGTTATGCTGCTCCCCACGCCGCACTGCACCACCTGTGCGTCCGTGCCTCTGTTGCCCCACTGCTGCTGCTCCGTAAGTTCGCCGCTCCTCCTCTGCCCTTCCGCTTTGCCTGCGCCTGTCTTTGTTGCTCTGATAACTGTTTTTCTGCTTATGTTTCCCCTTTTTGCCTTCTGTACCCAGTTCCTGCCGCTGCTCCCCTTTGGCCCGCCCTCCCTGCTCACCGATTCACCGCCCCAGCCCCCGCATCCCAGCTGCTCTTCCCTCCCACCTCCCCTCATAAGGTGGACGTGCCTGCAGCCGGGCGAGCGGGCGCTCCTCCGGCGTGCCGAAGACAAGCCTAAGGCAAGCCCGTCCGCGCCTGGAAAAGCCCAGCGCCAGAACCCCTGGTCCCCGAGAACGCCACGATGTCCGCCTCTACTACGATACCAGCTCCCTCCATGCACTCAACACCGGACGATCACACACCTGCTGCCTGGTCGCCCCAAAGCGCACCCAAGGACCCTTCTTCTGCCGGAACTGCAGCTTTGCCAGCATCCGGCCCGCCAACCCACCGACCAGGAAAGACCCCAGCTACCTCAGATGCATTCTTCTCAACACACTCTCTGCCCGCAAACACTCGGGGACCTACTTGACTCAACCTCCCCAGACGTCGCCTTCCTGATGGAGATCTGGCTGAACCTCTCCTCGGCACGCAACATTGCCATAGCCATCCCGGAAGGCTACAAGATCACCTGCAGGGACCGCACCAACAGAGTAAGAGGAGGTATCGCCATCATCCACAGGAACATTCTCCGAGTCTCTACCAACACTGACAACACCCTCAGCACTGCCGAACCTCTGCACTTCCAGATCAACACCGACCGCAAAACCACCCTCAGAGGAACCCTTGCATACAGACCTCCCTGACCCCGACAACAGTTCAACAACTTCATCGCAAACTTCGTCAGCACACACGCCCTCGCCTCCACGGACTACATCCTCCTCGGGGACCTGGACTTCTACCTAGAGAACAACAATGACATCAACTCCTCCACCCTGTTCGATAACCTCGCCAACCTCGTCACAACACCTTCCCACTCCGCCGGCCACACGCTTGATCCCATCTTCTCCGCAAGCCCCCACGTCTCCTTCAACCACTCCACCGAACTCCACTGGACTGGCCATTGCTGCATGCACCTCACCTTCCGGAAACCCACCACGCACCACCGCACCCAACAGATGCCTCACCACTGCTGGAGCAAAGTCACAGAAGGCCAGCTAACCACCACCCTCGCCCAATGCCCATTCGCTGACCCCACTGACCCCCAACACCTCCGCCTGCAACCTCAGACAGTGGATCGATGACTGTGCCAACACCCTCGCCCCGTTTAGGAAGCCCTCCAACAGTCACACCAGCAAGAAAGCCAGCTGGTTCACCGAAGACCTACAGGCCTCCAAGCAAACCTGCCAAAAGCTGGAGAAGTACTGGCTCTATGAACGAACACCGGACAGCTTCGCAGCCCACAAGAACGCCACCCGCAGACACCACCACCTCATCAAATCCACCAAAAGGGCCTCCTTCAGCGACCGCCTAGGCAACAACGCCCACAATAGCAAAGAGCTCTTCAACATCGTGAAGGAACTCTCCAAACCCAGCTCCAACACCAACGACATCCCACCGTCGCAAGACCTGGGTGACTCGCTGGACTACCGCAAGATCGTAGACATCCATGACAGCTTCAACGCCACAACCACCCAGACCTCCGCCCACACTACCACCATCCACACCAACCGTCTGCTCTCCTGGACCAACATCAACTACGACAACACCATCAAGATCATGAACACCATCCACTCCGGATCTCCTTCAGATCCATGGCCACACATCTTCAACAAAGCCAGCACGGCCATCGCACCCCATCTCTGGAAAGCCATCAGCATTTACTTTGAGACAGCAACCTTCCCAGGGAGCTGGAAGCCCGCTGATATCAATGCCTTACTCAAGAAACCCATGACAAACCCAAGGGCCTCAAGAAATTCCGGCCCATCTCCCTGCTCCCTTTCCCGGCGCCGGTCATCGAGAAAACCGTCAACAAACAACTACCTCAAGGAGAACTGCATCTTGGACCCGTCCCAGTTCAGGTTCCTCAGCAACCACAGCACCAAAACTGCACTCATTGCTGCCACTGATGACATCAGGACCCTGCTAGACAACAGAGAAACGGCGGCCCTCATCCTCCTGGACTAGTCAGCCGCCTTCAACACGGTCTGCCAACACACACTACGAACAGGCCTCCATGACGCCGGGATCCAACAGAAGGCCCTGGACTGGACCACCTTCTTCCTCTCCGGCAGAACTCAGAGCGTCTGCCTCCCCCCCTTCTGCTCTGAAGCCACCGAGATCGTCTGCGGCATACCCCAAGGCTCTTCCCTCAGCCCAACGCTGTTTAACATTTACGTGGCACCGCTCACCCACATCGCCCGACTGCATGACCTCAACATCATCTCTTACGCCGATGACACTCAGCTGATCCTCTCCCTCACCAAGGACCCCCACACTGCCAAAACCAAACTCCACGAGGGAAAGAAAGCCGTCGCCGAATGGATGAGGAACAGCTGACTGAAGCTAAATTCGGACAAGAAGGAGGTCCTCATCCTCGGGTCCACCCCTTTGGCCTGGGACGACTCCTGGTGGTCTACCGCACTGGGAACAGCTCCAACACCCATCAACCACGCACGAAACCTAGGGGTAATCCTCGACTCCACCCTCTCCATGACTAAGCAGTTCAACGCTGTCTCTTCCTTCTGCTTCAACACCCTCTGCATGCTCCGCATGATCTATAAGTGGATCCCCACTGGATCAAGAAGAATGGTCACCCAGGCCCTCGTCAGCAGCAGGATGGATCACGGAAACGCCCTCTAAGCAGGAGCCTCAGCCAAACTCCTGAAACGGCTTCAACGCATCCAGAACGCCTCCGCAGGCCTGCTCCTCGACATCCCTTGCCACAGCCACATCACACCCCACCTGAGAGACCTGCACTGGCTCCCCATTTACAAGAGGATAACCTTCAAGCACCTCACCCACACACACAAGGCACTCCACAACACCGGAACAGCATACCTCAACAGACGACTCAGCTTCTAGACCCCACCCATCAGCTCGGCTCCGCCAACCTCGTCCTCACCACAATCCCCCGCATCCAAAGAGTGACCTCGGGTGATAGATCGTTCTCCCACCTCACCGACAAGACCTGGAACACCCTCCCCATCCACCTTCAGTAGACCCAAAACCTGCTGATCTTCAGAAGACTCCTCAAGACCTGACTTTTGGAGCAGTAGTAGCATTTTCCACCTCCAGCCCCTTGAGACCCTCATGGGTTAATAGTGCACTTTACAAATGCTATGATTGATTGATTTATTGATTAAAGCAAGTCGCAATGACTTGCATTTCAATGGAACTCGTGGTAACGTCACAGTCATGACACTGACTGTATTGTAAAGGCACAACAATGTAATGCCTGAATTGTAATAGATGTTTCCCACCGCAATGAAGCCCTGTTTGGATACACTAAGCAGGAGGCATCAGTCAAAATGTTGCCTTCGCACTTAGCAACTTTTTCAGAGCTTTTTTCTCTTGTCATCGAGCAGAACACTTCCTCAGGCCAGATCCACATTGACGTCATCAGCTTTACTCAGTGGGAGACTCTGGTCAACTCCTGGGAGTCTCGACTACGATTGGAGCTCCAGAGATTTCATCGGTATGAACCTCAAATACAGGGCGAGTCGCGGTTCAATATCGGCAGCTCAATGACGGATCAGTACACTTATGGTGCTTTTTACTAAAGTTGCTCCAAATGTCTCCAAACATCTTACTGAAGTTCCTTTTGGGGGTTCAAAGTGTCTAAAACATCACTCCAAGGGTCTAGAAGTCTGATATGGTCCTTGGGATGTTGGGACTACATTTCCCGCAATGAACCCTGCCAACTCCTTACAAGTCCTTTGGATACACTCCAGATGGGTCCTTCTTGGTGGAGATGATGCAGGGGGAGCTGTGTTAACCTGTTGCGTTCAGGGAGTCCACTCCTTAATCATTGTGAAGCCAGGCAAAGTCCTTAGAGCTGTAGTACCAGATTGTGCAGTAGGTGCAGTCCTTCAGAATGCAATCATTTGGGTGCAGATCAGGGTTTCAGCATAGCATTCATTCTTCTCCTTGTTCTTTCAGGCAGGGATCTGAGTTGCTGGGCAACACTCCAATATTTATTCACAGTTCCTGGGTGTCAAGCAGGGGGGCACAGCTGACCAAAGGGATTTTAAACCTCTTTTATAATACAAGGCACTCTACCCCTGGGGCACCTATGGGAGACATTAGGGCTGACTTATATTTTAAACAAGGTAGTTTGAGACTTTGAAGTACCTTTAATTCCTAAGTTGAATTTCCATATAACTTTATTTTAAAAGCAACCTGCAAGGCAGGACTGGTTTTTATAATGACAGCAAGCACCACAGTAGTGCACACTTAATTGCATTGAATCTACTGGGCCTATAAACCTAAATGCTCTACAATACACTTGGGATTTACAGGTAGGTTGTCAGTACCAATTGTAATCATTTCTAATTTCCATGTACTGTTAATCAGAGTACAAGCCCTGGGGCTGGTTAGGAGAGCACTGGGCAAAATCAGATTCGGAAAACCAGCCTCTAGTAGTCAAAGTGGGGGCAAAAAGTAGGGGGGCACTGCAAACAGGTCCTGGTTTCTCACAGTATCACCCCTTCGGTTATAGCTACTGAGTGCTGAAATGGGATGGGTAGTGGTTCAAGGCCTAATAGATAAAGCTGTGTGTACAATGGCACTTTTGTCTGGTTCCTTTAGAAATTGAAATTGATTCCTATATGACGCCATTGTCGTTATTTATTTCTGTACGTTTTTTATACAACCATTCGACCATAGTGATGTATTTTGATCTTGGTACAGGTCTTTATAACACCTCAACATCCGAATCCCCTACTCTACTCCGTCAAAGTCTTTTTAAACAAATAAACATAGAGGAAGAGGACTACTTTTTTCCTCCTATTCTTTTCTTATCTTCAACAGACAATAGAGTAAGAAACATGTGGCCCTTACCTGGGTTCAAAATCAACATGGCAGTAGCGCACAAGAAGAGGGATAGCCCTCTAAAATATCATCACTGGCATTTTCTTAATGTCAAAGTTAAGTAAGGCAATAAATCTGTAGTTTGAGCAGTTCAGTGGGGTTATGTTGGACTTTGGAATCAGAGATATATGACATTTGTTGAATTCAGGGCTGGACCTTATCTTTTCAATCACTTCACAGAAGATTCTTATTAGAATTGGCAAAACATGTTTGCCATAAGTTTGTAAAATTCTTCCATTTCCTGCGAGTGTTTTATTCTTACTTCTATCACTTTACTGGGTTCACCAATTTTCATTTTTAGATTTTTTTTTCAGCTCTCCTTATAACCTATGGGGCAGAAAAGGAATTGTTAATCAATCCATACATGTTTTCTCACTGGGGTCCTTGATGATTTCCACTGCACTGTGTAATTCAGAATAAAAGGAGGCAAATTCCTTTGATATCTGCAATGGGTTCAAAAGCAAGCTGCCTGTTTTTCTCATATATAGGTGGCACCTAGATTAAGCTACGTTTTGTTTTAGCTGTAAGGCTAGACTTCTTTCTGCCTTCTATCCATGTTCATCTCTTCTCTCTTTGGTACGATTAGATCTGAGTCAAATTTTAATCACTCTGGCACATTTTGGAGATTTTGCATAACAAAATGTAGGCATAATTATCAAGATTACACCATTACGTCATGTCCTGTTACAAAGATCCCATTAAGGGAAAAATAATTACGTGAGATTGATGAACAAAACATGATCGGCTTAAACACAAGCAGCATCTTCCCAACACAAGTGGCAGTTCTTCAATGAGGGCAGAGAACACATATTTCAGGTTGTTTACTTACCCAAGTGGACCATTTGAGTTGTTTGTTATCACTATGCACATTTTTCTTTTTTTATATACAGACGAAAGTGCAGGCAGCTAATGTGAATGCAGTAGCAACTACTTCTTCTGACCCTGAAGCCTACTCAACACTGGTTTTTTCATCCATTGGAAATTTTGGATTTGTATTTAAAGGCAAAGCATCAATCTCTTTTTGGTTGCAATCTCGGCTGAATCCACACCTTTGATATTTTGCATTTTTCAAAAAAAATCAAGAAAGTTCAATGTATTACTTTGCAAAAAAAAACGTTGTTACACAGAGGGCTGGCGCTGGACTTTTTGTTCCTTATTAGACCGTTTTTCTTTGTGTTTGTTTATTGTATTGCCTGCAGTTAGGAGTAGGGACCCTTGTGGGATTGAGTTGTTAAGGAATAATGTTTGCACATTTTGGAGGCCAGGAATAATAAATGCATTTTCTTCCTCACAATTATTTTATTTTCCACATATTTCTTAGTCATTTTACTGTGTTGTTGATTTACTGATTGGGTCCTACTATGTCCTACAGTAGGCCTTGGGTGTATTTAAAAAAAATATATTTTTCACATTTTCCTTGTTTCTGTGCCATAGGTTTTGAAAAAAATAATAGGGGCTTGTAAGTCGCCTTTTTTTAAATACAAATTGTAGGTTATTTTCAATCTCTACATTCCTGTTGCTGGCTAGGATGATTGTGACATCTGGAGTCCAGGCCCATGTAGTCATGTGAGCTCCTTTGTTCTCAGCTATCTTCTTCCTCATGTGCATGCTCAGCATTGTTTATGAGTTTGTTCATGTATGAAATTATAGATGTTGTGCTTTAGTTTTTTTCTAACTTCTAAAAGTATTTTGGAGGGCTAATTGATATTGTCTTGGGCTGTTTGTGGTTGAGGCATTTTTGTCAGTTTGCTGGTTAACTATTTGGTAAAGAGCAGACCCATGTAATACTCCCAGACAACATTTGGATACATTATTTTTATCTGCACAAGAAAGCTCTCCTCTCTACGTTGGGACATTTTTCCACCCAGGTCCCATGGGGAGCACATCACAGAATGCTCAATTTGAAAATAAACAGCTTGTAGTCTTAAGCCAGGTAGACATTACGGTATCCTGGGGATTTGTGCATCTAACTCATCGACCCATCTGAAAATTCAACATGCACTTGTGGGAATATAGCAACTCAAAAGATAGGTGTTGGTGGTGAGAGAGAGGGAGATGTTCAACTGACAGAAGGAAGCTATGCTGGGTAAAAAGAAGAGAATTTTTTGTAATGTATCAAGGGCCCCCTGGTAAGGATAAAGTTCCTGGGTCAGGGAAAAGATTCAATCCGAAGGTATCAACCCAGGCTAACTTGCAAAGAGACAACACTGGCTATATTCAGAAAGATTTTTTTCAAAAATATGCATAAACTATAACACAACAGTAACATTAATATCAAAAAGTTTTTAATTATTTAAAAAATAAGATGATTACACATTTATATCTTGTATACATGATAAATTGATGCAATAAAAAAGATGTTTTCAGGAATAAAACATTTAGTTTAAAAACACTCAAGGGACAGTATTGTTGTCCTATATATTATTGCTGCGGCTGTAGTCTGTCAACGCGTTTCGACACGTCGCGGTGTCTTCATCAGGACAATATATTTTGCAGCCAATTTTTCTATAAAGAACAGGACATTTTTAGTTCTTGTTCACACATAAAAGAAGAAGTGTTATAGTGCATACTCGTATTCTATTTACTTATAGCAAAAAGACTTTCAGTTGGATTTCAGATATTCTTTTTTTTTTTTATATACAAACATTTCTTTATACATAGCTGAGTGTTGGAATTATACAGAAAATACTCCACTAAAGGTGCCTAAAGGAGAGAGAGAGGGAGAGCAGTCCTGACGGAGTTTAAGAACACATTTCCTGTAGTGAATATATGGCATCAGTAGGGGGATATTTTTCCCCATACAGAATTTTTTCTTTACATTTGATACATTTGATAAGAGTTTGTTGATCACATTTTAGTCAATAGATAACATGTAGTTACATTAGTGTTTTCCAACATATTCAGAACCTCAAGGTCTTATTTTTAAGTTTTCATCTTTAGCTTATTCAGAAAAGAAGATTAAAAATTGAAGGAGAAAGTGAGAAAGCAGAAAGATTTTAAAGATACAGGACCATACTTTTATTCTCTCATGGCTGGTATATCTCGTAAGGCTAGACTATCCAAGAATTTATCTATTCATTAATTTATTCATCTATACTCTGGTATTCCCTAACCAGTCATTATCATTCTACATTTATAGATTTAATTTAGTGAAAGCAACCTATTTTTCTTTCTATGTTTATTTTCTATTTAGGAAAAAAAGATTTTTTAATGTTAAAATAATCAGAATCCTGGGTAAGTGAAAACTCACCATTATATTGGATGAACTCAAAAGTCACCTGGAATTTTCTACTTTCAGGAAGAAAATCAGTCGAAATGTTATCTAGCCTAAAGAGGTCATAGAGAAAAGAACATATATACAAGCATAAGCCCTTGTTTAAGTTCTATTTATTTCACATTACTTTTCTTAGTTTTCACTCTTTCTTCTTCTAATTTCAAGTTATGTCATTGGTATCCTTTTTTTACCTGGTGTGGCTTTTTTTGGGATCTTTAGGTCTTCATGTCAGTACACGAAGAGTGAGGCATCTTTAAATACTTTTGTTTTGGTATGTGAAATCTGAAAGGACACAAAGTGCATTTCTGAATATTTCATCTCTTCGTTTTTTCTTATGGTGAAGTTAAACTCCTAATATGCATAATCGCGATGTGTTATTTGCATGTTATCGCGTTACCTTTTTCTCAAGATTTCACTGCTCTCTTCTCACTCTTCGTGTTTTGGAATTCGTAACCTCTACTTTTCTTAGGAGACCAGTACTCTCTGCTGAGAGATATTATGAAACTTAGGGTTACGATCTAATGCAGCACCTTTAAGTAGAATTTTTATAAAAATAAGTCATTCGCTTCTTACCGCTTCGTAATTTGTTTTCACTGTGAAGCGGTACAAGCTGTGGTGCGGATTGTTAGTGATGACGGAAGCACTCAAGACACCACGGTTTAAGCAGATATTCTTTCTTTATCCCTAAATAAATGCAGACTCAAATGAACATTCATTTTGTTTAGGAAGTATTTATCTGACCCATTTTGTATGGGGTAGCAGCGCGTCTTCCTACCTTTTGAGATTCCTCTACGAACGGCGATTTATCAGAAGTTACGTTTCTAATGCGGGACTCTAGCGATGTAAATCAGTCCTTCTTTTTGCGTGTTGCTGTTTCGGCGTCACGGTGCATAGACGTTCCACAGAGCGTGGTTTTTTAAAAAAATCTAAGAAAGTATGACAGCAAAAAGTCAGTCTTATATTATATTACAATGTTAAAAGAACATTGTTTAGGGGGGGCAAAGGGAGAAAAATAGATATTATACTATTTTCTCTTTGCTGAAAATTAATCTAGCATTTCCCTTGTTTAAGTGCGCTTACCTGCGAGGTATCTTCTGTTCTCGTGTTTCCAT
Organism: Lissotriton vulgaris; assembly: GCF_964263255.1. NCBI lineage: Eukaryota > Metazoa > Chordata > Amphibia > Caudata > Salamandridae > Lissotriton > Lissotriton vulgaris. Next base: position 22,283 of record NW_028241032.1, on the reverse strand, counting down.
CGAGTACCGGCTCGTTCGAAAAAAAGAAGGGATTTGTAAGCCGCTTTTCTATTGGTATTTATACTAGATACCTCTGATGCCATCTATCTTAAGCACTGCCCCTATTTAAAGATATAGTGCTACTATAGTCATCCTATTTTTTTTATTTATTTTTATTTTCTAATTATGTGGTTTTAAACATGAATATGCTCATTATTTGTTTACCCATAGAGGAAATCTTTTCTTAGGATCGTCTTCAGTGTCTAATTCTGTTAATAGAGACTAGATTCTAATCAGAATCAGTCTCTTGTCGTATTCGGAGGAAACTGAATCCCTCTCTATAGTAAAGACTTTTCAAAAAAAGCTAATTCCTGTCTCTAGTGTGAATAAGGATATCTTGTTGTAAAGATCAGCGTTTTATATTATGGCATTTTCCCAGGGGCATTCCTGGTTTAAACTATGTTCGAATGTGTCAAGAGTAAAAATCCATTATACTTCCCTTTTTTTCCTTATTTTATCACCTCCTTTGTTGTTTGGTGTGTGTATCTTTTCTAAGACCCGCCACTTTAGTTCTTCAGGGGAGTGTCTAAAATCTACAAAATGATTTACTAATGGAGCTGTAAGCTTCTTTGTCTTTATCGCTGATCTATGTTCAGTCAGTCGAGTTTTTTTAGCTCTTGCTGTCTCCCCTACATATCCCAAATTACAGGGACATGTGATCAGATAGACAATATTTTGCGTGTTGCATGTCCATAGTTCTTTCGCCTGAATGTTGATGTTGTTGAAAGTCATAGTTTCTCCAGTAAGAATGCTATTACATGACTTACAGGAGCCACAACAGGAGGTACCTTTTACTACATTGGTGCTTTCAAATGATCTCTGTAAGAAAGGCGGATTTTCTGTTTTTTTAGAAAATCGGGAGCGGACAATTTGGTCCTTCAGATTTTTGTTTCGCCTATGCGCATACATTGGTTTTGCTATCTTTTGTTGAGTGTTGTTTAGGTTCAACAAATGCCAATTTGAGTTGATTATTTGTCTGACAGTTGCGTCCAGGGTCGAATGTTTAGTTATACAGACCAGTTTAGGGTCTGTTTTTTGTTTTTGTGAATTTAGAAGTGCATCTCTGTCTTTCTGAATATAGCCAGTGTTGTCTCTTTGCAAGTTAGCCTGGGTTGATACCTTCGCATTAAAAAGAAGAGAATGCCAGCATAATGCGATACAGACTCATGGATTTTGCTAATAGTCTGCAGTCATCACCCAAAGCACCTCAGAATGGCTCTAGGGACAGAGGAAACAATCACCCCAAGCACTCAAACAGCCTACCGCTCCTCGCAGGCCACCTAAGGAGGTATCACAAAGAAAACAATTACAACAACCAACTACCAAGGCTATGTACGCCGTGGTGTTGCTGTATTTATGTATGTATATATACATATAGTTATGTATTAGTCAGGAAAGCCCTCGCTTTCCATGAAAGAAAAAGGTCTAAGGTCAAGAACTAAAATGTTTGCCGGCTCCCCACCAGTCTCAAGTACAAGAAGTCCTGCACTCGTATCCGCTGCGGTAGGGGCCAATTTCTGCAACCGGGCAGGCCGCTATTAATCCCAACAAACAGCTCGCACCTTGTGGAAAGAGTCCCATTGCTGGGTTGCAGTCCTCAATTCAGGCGTGATGTGCGCAATGGAGTGCAGTGCAAACAACCACGTTTCATGGCCATATGCATTTCAGGATGTAGATAGTCTTGATAGTTGGTTGTTGTAATGCTTCCTTTGTGATACTATATATATATATATATATATATATATATATATATATATATATATATATATATATATATATATATATATATATATATATATATATATATATATATAAATATATGCCACGAACTCCGCCAGGTCCCCAAATCAAACTCCAGGGAAATAACGAAACCGGACCCTCACGGATATTTTGCAAGTTTAAAGTTTTATTCCATCCTTTTGTGCATAGAACACGCCGCCATGACGCGTTTCGGGACCTCCGCCCCTTGATCACAAGACATGGTCGATCGTACACCCATCACTCTTAAAGTGCTAGTACACAGTCAGCTGACCCCACAGCCTGTGGAAATAAAAGACATACTTCAGCCTGGTTTAGTAGCGCTTGGTTTGTAGAATACTTTTTGTTCTATTACATAAAAGTGCTTTGTGATCCAAAACAGATTTTAAGTTTGACCATGCAATTAAAAAGTAGAAAACTAAACAATTTAAGAGAGAATATCACTCTCCTTCGTTAGTTCAGCTTTTGTTCCCAAAGATTCCTCACGATTATTTCCATATACATAAATTGATTACGATATTCAATCAATTAGAAAAATAAACAATTTGTATATAATATGTTAAAATCATGTAGAAAAATATAAATATATATACAATTTATACATTCCGTGCAAATTCGCTCTGTGATGTGCAAATTCTGCAAAAGGAAAACATCATTGATTAAATGGGAACGCATAGTTTGGATCAATTTTTCAAAATTGAGCCCCAGTGGGCATTTGCTGCTACATCTAACCACTGCATCCACACTGCTACATTAAGGGTTCAAAAGCTGGTGCACTTTAGGAGATTATCGTAACCATAATTATGATAAACAAAACCCTATAACCTGGTGATTAAAATTGTTGATATTCCCTTCACCATGAGTTTGAAGTTAAAATCGGGAGGCAGGCTATTTACATGTTTGACTAAAATATATTGTTACCCCTACGGAAATTTGCAGTTACTGACAAACTTGGACCCAACCGGTGTGAACAATTAGATCCCTACTAAAGACAAGAATGTAAGTCCTCCGTTTGGTTCAAACCGTTGGGGGCCTTGGAATTAAACTCCAAAATGTAGCGTGTTTCCAAAACTCTCAATTGGGCCTCTCTGTCACCACCTCTGCGAAGAGGTGGAATCATGTCAATGGCATAATATTGCAGACATCCTATATCCCCACCATGGCACAAGTTTACATGTCTGGTGACAGGATATGTCTCATCTTTGTTGCTCACTGCCCTGAGGTGTTGGAGAATGCGCTTGTGAACCTGCAGCTTTGTGCTGCCCACGTAGCGCAGGCCACAAGCACACTCCAACACATAAACCACGAAGTCTGACTTGCAGGTGATTTTCTTTTTGATCGTTCTCACCTCGCTATTGAAGGCAGTCATGTAGGTAGTCCTGTTTTTACCTATCCTACATGCTTTGCAGACTGCACATTTCAGGAAGCCCTTGCTCTTTCCTAGCCAGTTGTCATCGGCTACTTCTGGGCTACTCTTCACTAACATATCGCTCATGGACCTGGCTCTGCTGTAAGTTATGGCTGGTCTACTGGCAAGAATCCCACCAATGACCGCATCTCCCTTAACCACTTGCCAGGTTTTGCGAATGATGTTAAATATTTCTTTGTGCTGTCTGCTATATGCCGTTATCAATCTTGGTTGACCAGACTCCTTCTCTACGGTCAGTGTAGGCTCAGCATCTGTTGTTAGACTGTGCCCTGAAGTTAAATTGGCACGTCTCATGGCACCATCCACCATCGTTCGTGAGTAGCCTCTTTCAATGAATCTCTGTCTGCTGGCTTACTGTGCTTTCTCACAACTGTCATTCGTGCTGCAAATCCTTTTGATCCTCAGCATCTCCCCGTAGGGGATGCTTCGGATCAAATGCGCTGGGTGGTGGCTGGTGGCGTGCAACACCGTATTACCTGCCGTTACCTTTCGATGTAGGTCAGTCACTATCCTGCCACTGACAATGCTCACCTCCACATCTAAAAAGGTAACCTTACCGCTGCTGATCTGACCAGTGAAATGTAGGTTCAAATCATTCACATTGATGTTGGTTATGAACCTATTTGCCTCTACCTCTGACTAAATATGGGCGAATTTTGCGAATCTCGCGTTCGTGAATTTTGCGGATTTGCGAACTCGCAATCCGCAAAATCCGCGAATTCTTGCGAATTTGCGGATTTTTTTTTTTTGTCTTCGCAAGGATTTGTGCCAGTTCGCGAAGGTTTCGTACCAGTTCGCAATTGCGAACTTACATTTCGGCGTGCAACGGTCGCGAATTATGTTGTTTCTACGTCTGGTTCATCATCACAGGTTCCCAGCACCCTCTGTTTCACCACTGCAACCCTCTGTTACATCAATGCCACTCTCTGGTTCATCATTACTGTAGATTATGGGGGGGAAAAGCAAGCACACCAGCCCTGCTTCAACTGAGATGAATTAATTTGGGGTTAGTTTATTAATGTGTCACTGTTTTAAAATTCCAGTCTAGCACCTGCTTCCTTATCTGTAATTTTGCTTTCTGTTGCAGTGCATTTTTTTTCCCCAGGACCTTTGTGGCCTACTTGTAGCTATTCTATGAGCCTGCTATGAGGGTCAGAGCAGGGTTATACAATTGTTGCAACTAGCAACTGAATTCTGGAGGGGCCCCAGTCAGGAAGCACTACCGGGAATTGTTACTAATGATGAGTTTGAACTCTTGCCCCTGCCGAGTGCTTTCAGTTTTGAAAAACTCGTTTTTCTGCAATTTCGCGGGGTTCGCGGGGCGCGAACATGCGCGAGATCGGATTCGGAAGCCGCAAATTCGTGCGAATATGCAATTTGTTTTTTTTGCGGCGTGTTAGTTGGCAAGGTTTTGTGCGTTTTTGCGAGCCGCTCGTAGCGCAAGGCGCGAAGTTACCCTCGCGGTCGTTCAAGGGCGCAGCCATCTTGTTTGCCTGACGTATTTCCGTTTCCGGGCGCGAAGTGTAATCTCGCAAAGTCCGCGGCTTACCAGTACAGTTTTGCGCGTGTTTGCAAGGAAAATCTCGCGCGAACTTACCCGCGCGGTTGTGAACGGGCGCGGCCATCTTGTTTCTCATTCATTGCTATGGTTCTGGGCATGGTCTTTGTATCCTCTGTCAATCTCTGCCATCCTTTGCTTGTTTGAATTTTTTTTGGATCTATTTTACTTATTATCTATCCCTCTATTTTTCTAGCCCTATATTTTTGTGTTTACTGCTACTTTTGGTTAATTTTAAACTACTTTTGTAAACTCTTTTCTTTTCTTCTCTTCCCTATTCTATTTTCTTTATTCCTTTCCGCCCAGACCATGGTGAAGGGAGCCGGGAAGCATCCCGAGAAGGGGAAGGGTCCCGCACCCCGTGTCCGGCTCCCGTGCGGGCGTTTGAGGGGGGAGCTAGTGATGCCACGGGAGATCTTTACCCCGGAGGAGGTGGCCCAACTCGTTTTTTATGTTCAGCGCCGCCTCCCCAGGACCATCATGGGAGGTGGCAAGATCAGTGCCGGGTACGGGGCCTGGGAGCGCCGGAAGCGGTGGGAGAAGGTGTGCCAGGCCATTTACCACCACTCTTGGGTCTGGCGCACCTACAACCAGGCCACCCACCGCTGGACGGATGTCCTGACCCGTGAGCGAGATCTGCTTGACCTCCTTGGCCTTGAGATCCCCGGGCTTGGTGAGTAGTAGTAGCTATGTCTTTACTACTATGTTTTCTCCTGCTGTGTTATTATATTTCAAATTTTTGTTTTTTACCAAGAGCAATAATGCTGCTCATTACATTGTAGGTAAATTTTATTTCAAAATCTTCTGTGCATTTCAGGTACACTGCTCTCCTTCTTCTCAGTAGTGTTGCTACTATGCTTATTTGTTTTAGATTTTGTGTTCATTTCATTGGCCTGTGAAATTATGTATGAGTGTAGTTGAAAGAACTGCGTAATGCTACACACTAAGGTTCAGATTTTTAATTACCGGCGCATCCCTGCAAAGTTGCAGGGATGCGCCAGTAATTGTGCGTCACGCCACCATCACCCATGGTGCGCCGTATTTACAATGCTATTTACAACAAGGGGTGGTGAGGGACAGAGTCTCTGAATTAAGCAGAAGGCTCTCACCCAGTCAAGAGATCAGGGCTAGATCCAACACCGTTTTTTAGCTCACTGCACCATCCCAGTTTCAGAACCTGGCTGTATGCAAATTAGTCTGTTCCTGTCCCAGTGCATGATGGGAACAGGGCAAACCAAACTACAAAAGCCAATTCTTACACTGGGAAGGAAACAAGCTCCCGGGGACAAGTTTCTGGCATTACAGCCGTCTTCGGCCCGGTTTGCTTGAATCCTGATGGTGCAATGAGCAAGGGTCTCACATCTGAGAATACCCTTCCACGCTTAGGGTGGACAAAAATATTTACAACAAGGGGTGGTGAGGGACAGAGTCTCTGAATTAAGCAGAAGGCTCTCACCCAGTCAAGAGATCAGGGCTAGATCCAACACCGTGTTTTAGCTCACTGCACCATCCCAGTTTCAGAACCTGGCTGTATGCAAATTAGTCTGTTCCTGTCCCAGTGCATGATGGGAACAGGGCAAACCAAACTACAAAAGCCAATTCTTACACTGGGAAGGAAACAAGCTCCCGGGGACCGGTTTCTGGCATTACAGCCGTCTTCGGCCCGGTTTGCTTGAATCCTGATGGTGCAATGAGCAAGGGTTTCACATCTGAGAATACCCTTCCACGCTTAGGGTGGACAAAAATATTTACAACAAGGGGTGGTGAGGGACAGAGTCTCTGAATTAAGCAGAAGGCTCTCACCCAGTCAAGAGATCAGGGCTAGATCCAACACCGTTTTTTAGCTCACTGCACCATCCCAGTTTCAGAACCTGGCTGTATGCAAATTAGTCTGTTCCTGTCCCAGTGCATGATGGGAACAGGGCAAACCAAACTACAAAAGCCAATTCTTACACTGGGAAGGAAACAAGCTCCCGGGGACCGGTTTCTGGCATTACAGCCGTCTTCGGCCCGGTTTGCTTGAATCCTGATGGTGCAATGAGCAAGGGTCTCATATCTGAGAATACCCTTCCACGCTTAGGGTGGACGAAAATATTTACAACAAGGGGTGGTGAGGGACAGAGTCTCTGAATTAAGCAGAAGGCTCTCACCCAGTCAAGAGATCAGGGCTAGATCCAACACCGTTTTTTAGCTCACTGCACCATCCCAGTTTCAGAACCTGGCTGTATGCAAATTAGTCTGTTCCTGTCCCAGTGCATGATGGGAACAGGGCAAACCAAACTACAAAAGCGAATTCTTACACTGGGAAGGAAACAAGCTCCCGGGGACCGGTTTCTGGCATTACAGCCGTCTTCAGCCCGGTTTGCTTGAATCCTGATGGTGCAATGAGCAAGGGTCTCACATCTGAGAATACCCTTCCACGCTTAGGGTGGACAAAAATATTTACAACAAGGGGTGGTGAGGGACAGAGTCTCTGAATTAAGCAGAAGGCTCTCACCCAGTCAAGAGATCAGGGCTAGATCCAACACCGTTTTTTAGCTCACTGCACCATCCCAGTTTCAGAACCTGGCTGTATGCAAATTAGTCTGTTCCTGTCCCAGTGCATGATGGGAACAGGGCAAAAAAAACTACAAAAGCCAATTCTTACACTGGGAAGGAAACAAGCTCCCGGGGACCGGTTTCTGGCATTACAGCCGTCTTCGGCCAGGTTTGCTTGAATCCTGATGGTGCAATGAGCAAGGGTCTCACATCTGAGAATACCCTTCCACGCCTAGGGTGGACAAAAATATTTACAACAAGGGGTGGTGAGGTACAGAGTCTCTGAATTAAGCAGAAGGCTCTCACCCAGTCAAGAGATCAGGGCTAGATCCAACACACGTTTTTTAGCTCACTGCACCATCCCAGTTTCAGAACCTGGCTGTATGCAAATTAGTCTGTTCCTGTCCCAGTGCATGATGGGAACAGGGCAAAAAAAAATACAAAAGCCAATTCTTACACTGGGAAGGAAACAAGCTCCCGGGGACCGGTTTCTGGCATTACAGCCGTCTTCGGCCCGGTTTGCTTGAATCCTGATGGTGCAATGAGCAAGGGTCTCACATCTGAGAATACCCTTCCACGCTTAGGGTGGACAAAAATATTTACAACAAGGGGTGGTGAGGGACAGAGTCTCTGAATTAAGCAGAAGGCTCTCACCCAGTCAAGAGATCAGGGCTAGATCCAACACCGTTTTTTAGCTCACTGCACCATCCCAGTTTCAGAACCTGGCTGTATGCAAATTAGTCTGTTCCTGTCCCAGTGCATGATGGGAACAGGGCAAACCAAACTACAAAAGCCAATTCTTACACTGGGAAGGAAACAAGCTCCCGGGGACCAGTTTCTGGCATTACAGCCGTTTTCGGCCCGGTTTGCTTGAATCCTGATGGTGCAATGAGCAAGGGTCTCACATCTGAGAATACCCTTCCACGCTTAGGGTGGACAAAAATATTTACAACAAGGGGTGGTGAGGGACAGAGTCTCTGAATTAAGCAGAAGGCTCTCACCCAGTCAAGAGATCAGGGCTAGATCCAACACCGTTTTTTAGCTCACTGCACCATCCCAGTTTCAGAACCTGGCTGTATGCAAATTAGTCTGTTCCTGTCCCAGTGCATGATGGGAACAGGGCAAACCAAACTACAACAGCCAATTCTTACACTGGGAAGGAAACAAGCTCCCAGGGACCGGTTTCTGGCATTACAGCCGTCTTCGGCCCGGTTTGCTTGAATCCTGATGGTGCAATGAGCAAGGGTCTCACATCTGAGAATACCCTTCCACGCTTAGGGTGGACAAAAATATTTACAACAAGGGGTGGTGAGGGACAGAGTCTCTGAATTAAGCAGAAGGCTCTCACCCAGTTAAGAGATCAGGGCTAGATCCAACACCGTTTTTTAGCTCACTGCACCATCCCAGTTTCAGAACCTGGCTGTATGCAAATTAGTCTTTTCCTGTCCCAGTGCATGATGGGAACAGGGCAAACCAAACTACAAAAGCCAATTCTTACACTGGGAAGGAAACAAGCTCCCGGGGACCGGTTTCTGGCATTACAGCCGTCTTCGGCCCAGTTTGCTTGAATCCTGATGGTGCAATGAGCAAGGGTCTCACATCTGAGAATACCCTTCCACGCTTAGGGTGGACAAAAATATTTACAACAAGGGGTGGTGAGGGACAGAGTCTCTGAATTAAGCAGAAGGCTCTCACCCAGTCAAGAGATCAGGGCTAGATCCAACACCGTTTTTTAGCTCACTGCACCATCCCAGTTTCAGAACCTGGCTGTATGCAAATTAGTCTGTTCCTGTCCCAGTGCATGATGGGAACAGGGCAAACCAAACCACAAAAGCCAATTCTTACACTGGGAAGGAAACAAGCTCCCGGGGACCGGTTTCTGGCATTACAGCCGTCTTCGGCCCGGTTTGCTTGAATCCTGATGGTGCAATGAGCAAGGGTCTCACATCTGAGAATACCCTTCCACGCTTAGGGTGGACAAAAATATTTACAACAAGGGGTGGTGAGGGACAGAGTTTCTGAATTAAGCAGAAGGCTCTCACCCAGTCAAGAGATCAGGGCTAGATCCAACACCGTTTTTTAGCTCACTGCACCATCCCAGTTTCAGAACCTGACTGTATGCAAATTAGTCTGTTCCTGTCCCAGTGCATGATGGGAACAGGGCAAACCAAACTACAAAAGCCAATTCTTACACTGGGAAGGAAACAAGCTCCCGGGGACCGGTTTCTGGCATTACAGCCGTCTTCGGCCCGGTTTGCTTGAATCCTGATGGTGCAATGAGCAAGGGTCTCACATCTGAGAATACCCTTCCACGCTTAGGGTGGACAAAAATATTTACAACAAGGGGTGGTGAGGGACAGAGTCTCTGAATTAAGCAGAAGGCTCTCACCCAGTCAAGAGATCAGGGCTAGATCCAACACCGTTTTTTAGCTCACTGCACCATCCCAGTTTCAGAACCTGGCTGTATGCAAATTAGTCTGTTCCTGTCCCAGTGCATGATGGGAACAGGCCAAACCAAACTACAAAAGCCAATTCTTACACTGGGAAGGAAACAAGCTCCCGGGGACCGGTTTCTGGCATTACAGCCGTCTTCGGCCCGGTTTGCTTGAATCCTGATGGTGCAATGAGCACGGGTCTCACATCTGAGAATACCCTTCCACGCTTAGGGTGGACAAAAATATTTACAACAAGGGGTGGTGAGGGACAGAGTCTCTGAATTAAGCAGAAGGCTCTCACCCAGTCAAGAGATCAGGGCTAGATCCAACACCGTTTTTTAGCTCACTGCACCATCCCAGTTTCAGAACCTGGCTGTATGCAAATTAGTCTGTTCCTGTCCCAGTGCATGATGGGAACAGGGCAAACCAAACTACAAAAGCCAATTCTTACACTGGGAAGGAAACAAGCTCCCGGGGACCGGTTTCTGGCATTACAGCCGTCTTCGGCCCGGTTTGCTTGAATCCTGATGGTGCAATGAGCAAGGGTCTCACATCTGAGAATACCCTTCCACGCTTAGGGTGGACAAAAATATTTACAACAAGGGGTGGTGAGGGACAGAGTCTCTGAATTAAGCAGAAGGCTCTCACCCAGTCAAGAGATCAGGGCTAGATCCAACACCGTTTTTTAGCTCACTGCACCATCCCAGTTTCAGAACCTGGCTGTATGCAAATTAGTCTGTTCCTGTCCCAGTGCATGATGGGAACAGGGCAAACCAAACTACAAAAGCCAATTCTTACACTGGGAAGGAAACAAGCTCCCGGGGACCGGTTTCTGGCATTACAGCCGTCTTCGGCCCGGTTTGCTTGAATCCTGATGGTGCAATGAGCAAGGGTCTCACATCTGAGAATACCCTTCCACGCTTAGGGTGGACAAAAATATTTACAACAAGGGGTGGTGAGGGACAGAGTCTCTGAATTAAGCAGAAGGCTCTCACCCAGTCAAGAGATCAGGGCTAGATCCAACACCGTTTTTTAGCTCACTGCACCATCCCAGTTTCAGAACCTGGCTGTATGCCAATTAGTCTGTTCCTGTCCCAGTGCATGATGGGAACAGGGCAAACCAAACTACAAAAGCCAATTCTTACACTGGGAAGGAAACAAGCTCCCGGGGACCGGTTTCTGGCATTACAGCCGTCTTCGGCCCGGTTTGCTTGAATCCTGATGGTGCAATGAGCAAGGGTCTCACATCTGAGAATACCCTTCCACGCTTAGGGTGGACAAAAATATTTACAACAAGGGGTGGTGAGGGACAGAGTCTCTGAATTAAGCAGAAGGCTCTCACCCAGTCAAGAGATCAGGGCTAGATCCAACACCGTTTTTTAGCTCACTGCACCATCCCAGTTTCAGAACCTGGCTGTATGCAAATTAGTCTGTTCCTGTCCCAGTGCATGATGGGAACAGGGCAAACCAAACTACAAAAGCCAATTCTTACACTGGGAAGGAAACAAGCTCCCGGGGACCGGTTTCTGGCATTACAGCCGTCTTCGGCCCGGTTTGCTTGAATCCTGATGGTGCAATGAGCAAGGGTCTCACATCTGAGAATACCCTTCCACGCTTAGGGTGGACAAAAATATTTACAACAAGGGGTGGTGAGGGACAGAGTCTCTGAATTAAGCAGAAGGCTCTCACCCAGTCAAGAGATCAGGGCTAGATCCGACACCGTTTTTCAGCTCACTGCACCATCCCAGTTTCAGAACCTGGCTGTATGCAAATTAGTCTGTTCCTGTCCCAGTGCATGATGGGAACAGGGCAAACCAAACTACAAAAGCCAATTCTTACACTGGGAAGGAAACAAGCTCCCGGGGACCGGTTTCTGGCATTACAGCCGTCTTCGGCCCGGTTTGCTTGAATCCTGATGGTGCAATGAGCAAAGGTCTCACATCTGAGAATACCCTTCCATGCTTAGGGTGGACAAAAATATTTACAACAAGGGGTGGTGAGGGACAGAGTCTCTGAATTAAGCAGAAGGCTCTCACCCAGTCAAGAGATCAGGGCTAGATCCAACACCGTTTTTTAGCTCACTGCACCATCCCAGTTTCAGAACCTGGCTGTATGCAAGTTAGTCTGTTCCTGTCCCAGTGCATGATGGGAACAGGGCAAACCAAACTACAAAAGCCAATTCTTACACTGGGAAGGAAACAAGCTCCCGGGGACCGGTTTCTGGCATTACAGCCGTCTTCGGCCCGGTTTGCTTGAATCCTGATGGTGCAATGAGCAAGGGTCTCACATCTGAGAATACCCTTCCACGCTTAGGGTGGACAAAAATATTTACAACAAGGGGTGGTGAGGGACAGAGTCTCTGAATTAAGCAGAAGGCTCTCACCCAGTCAAGAGATCAGGGCTAGATCCAACACCGTTTTTTAGCTCACTGCACCATCCCAGTTTCAGAACCTGGCTGTATGCAAATTAGTCTGTTCCTGTCCCAGTGCATGATGGGAACAGGGCAAACCAAACTACAAAAGCCAATTCTTACACTGGGAAGGAAACAAGCTCCCGGGGACCGGTTTCTGGCATTACAGCCGTCTTCGGCCCGGTTTGCTTGAATCCTGATGGTGCAATGAGCAAGGGTCTCACATCTGAGAATACCCTTCCACGCTTAGGGTGGACAAAAATATTTACAACAAGGGGTGGTGAGGGACAGAGTCTCTGAATTAAGCAGAAGGCTCTCACCCAGTCAAGAGATCAGGGCTAGATCCAACACCGTTTTTTAGCTCACTGCACCATCCCAGTTTCAGAACCTGGCTGTATGCAAATTAGTCTGTTCCTGTCCCAGTGCATGATGGGAACAGGGCAAACCAAACTACAAAAGCCAATTCTTACACTGGGAAGGAAACAAGCTCCCGGGGACCGGTTTCTGGCATTACAGCCGTCTTCGGCCCGGTTTGCTTGAATCCTGATGGTGCAATGAGCAAGGGTCTCACATCTGAGAATACCCTTCCACGCTTAGGGTGGACAAAAATATTTACAACAAGGGGTGGTGAGGGACAGAGTCTCTGAATTAAGCAGAAGGCTCTCACCCAGTCAAGAGATCAGGGCTAGATCCAACACCGTTTTTTAGCTCACTGCACCATCCCAGTTTCAGAACCTGGCTGTATGCAAATTAGTCTTTTCCTGTCCCAGTGCATGATGGGAACAGGGCAAACCAAACTACAAAAGCCAATTCTTACACTGGGAAGGAAACAAGCTCCCGGGGACCGGTTTCTGGCATTACAGCCGTCTTCGGCCCAGTTTGCTTGAATCCTGATGGTGCAATGAGCAAGGGTCTCACATCTGAGAATACCCTTCCACGCTTAGGGTGGACAAAAATATTTACAACAAGGGGTGGTGAGGGACAGAGTCTCTGAATTAAGCAGAAGGCTCTCACCCAGTCAAGAGATCAGGGCTAGATCCAACACCGTTTTTTAGCTCACTGCACCATCCCAGTTTCAGAACCTGGCTGTATGCAAATTAGTCTGTTCCTGTCCCAGTGCATGATGGGAACAGGGCAAACCAAACTACAAAAGCCAATTCTTACACTGGGAAGGAAACAAGCTCCCGGGGACCGGTTTCTGGCATTACAGCCGTCTTCGGCCCGGTTTGCTTGAATCCTGATGGTGCAATGAGCAAGGGTCTCACATCTGAGAATACCCTTCCACGCTTAGGGTGGACAAAAATATTTACAACAAGGGGTGGTGAGGGACAGAGTCTCTGAATTAAGCAGAAGGCTCTCACCCAGTCAAGAGATCAGGGCTAGATCCAACACCGTTTTTTAGCTCACTGCACCATCCCAGTTTCAGAACCTGGCTGTATGCAAATTAGTCTGTTCCTGTCCCAGTGCATGATGGGAACAGGGCAAACCAAACTACAAAAGCCAATTCTTACACTGGGAAGGAAACAAGCTCCCGGGGACCGGTTTCTGGCATTACAGCCGTCTTCGGCCCGGTTTGCTTGAATCCTGATGGTGCAATGAGCAAGGGTCTCACATCTGAGAATACCCTTCCACGCTTAGGGTGGACAAAAATATTTACAACAAGGGGTGGTGAGGGACAGAGTCTCTGAATTAAGCAGAAGGCTCTCACCCAGTCAAGAGATCAGGGCTAGATCCAACACCGTTTTTAGCTCACTGCACCATCCCAGTTTCAGAACCTGGCTGTATGCAAATTTCTCTGTTCCTGTCCCAGTGCATGATGGGAACAGGGCAAACCAAACTACAAAAGCCAATTCTTACACTGGGAAGGAAACAAGCTCCCGGGGACCGGTTTCTGGCATTACAGCCGTCTTCGGCCCGGTTTGCTTGAATCCTGATGGTGCAATGAGCAAGGGTCTCACATCTGAGAATACCCTTCCACGCTTAGGGTGGACAAAAATATTTACAACAAGGGGTGGTGAGGGACAGAGTCTCTGAATTAAGCAGAAGGCTCTCACCCAGTCAAGAGATCAGGGCTAGATCCAACACCGTTTTTTAGCTCACTGCACCATCCCAGTTTCAGAACCTGGCTGTATGCAAATTAGTCTGTTCCTGTCCCAGTGCATGATGGGAACAGGGCAAACCAAACTACAAAAGCCAATTCTTACACTGGGAAGGAAACAAGCTCCCGGGGACCGGTTTCTGGCATTACAGCCGTAATCGGCCCGGTTTGCTTGAATCCTGATGGTGCAATGAGCAAGGGTCTCACATCTGAGAATACCCTTCCACGCTTAGGGTGGACAAAAATATTTACAACAAGGGGTGGTGAGGGACAGAGTCTCTGAATTAAGCAGAAGGCTCTCACCCAGTCAAGAGATCAGGGCTAGATCCAACACCGTTTTTTAGCTCACTGCACCATCCCAGTTTCAGAACCTGGCTGTATGCAAATTAGTCTGTTCCTGTCCCAGTGCATGATGGGAACAGGGCAAACCAAACTACAAAAGCCAATTCTTACACTGGGAAGGAAACAAGCTCCCGGGGACCGGTTTCTGGCATTACAGCCGTCTTCGGCCCGGTTTGCTTGAATCCTGATGGTGCAATGAGCAAGGGTCTCACATCTGAGAATACCCTTCCACGCTTAGGGTGGACAAAAATATTTACAACAAGGGGTGGTGAGGGACAGAGTCTCTGAATTAAGCAGAAGGCTCTCACCCAGTCAAGAGATCAGGGCTAGATCCAACACCGTTTTTTAGCTCACTGCACCATCCCAGTTTCAGAACCTGGCTGTATGCCAATTAGTCTGTTCCTGTCCCAGTGCATGATGGGAACAGGGCAAACCAAACTACAAAAGCCAATTCTTACACTGGGAAGGAAACAAGCTCCCGGGGACCGGTTTCTGGCATTACAGCCGTCTTCGGCCCGGTTTGCTTGAATCCTGATGGTGCAATGAGCAAGGGTCTCACATCTGAGAATACCCTTCCACGCTTAGGGTGGACAAAAATATTTACAACAAGGGGTGGTGAGGGACAGAGTCTCTGAATTAAGCAGAAGGCTCTCACCCAGTCAAGAGATCAGGGCTAGATCCAACACCGTTTTTTAGCTCACTGCACCATCCCAGTTTCAGAACCTGGCTGTATGCAAATTAGTCTGTTCCTGTCCCAGTGCATGATGGGAACAGGGCAAACCAAACTACAAAAGCCAATTCTTACACTGGGAAGGAAACAAGCTCCCGGGGACCGGTTTCTGGCATTACAGCCGTCTTCGGCCCGGTTTGCTTGAATCCTGATGGTGCAATGAGCAAGGGTCTCACATCTGAGAATACCCTTCCACGCTTAGGGTGGACAAAAATATTTACAACAAGGGGTGGTGAGGGACAGAGTCTCTGAATTAAGCAGAAGGCTCTCACCCAGTCAAGAGATCAGGGCTAGATCCAACACCGTTTTTTAGCTCACTGCACCATCCCAGTTTCAGAACCTGGCTGTATGCAAATTAGTCTGTTCCTGTCCCAGTGCATGATGGGAACAGGGCAAACCAAACTACAAAAGCCAATTCTTACACTGGGAAGGAAACAAGCTCCCGGGGACCGGTTTCTGGCATTACAGCCGTCTTCGGCCCGGTTTGCTTGAATCCTGATGGTGCAATGAGCAAAGGTCTCACATCTGAGAATACCCTTCCACGCTTAGGGTGGACAAAAATATTTACAACAAGGGGTGGTGAGGGACAGAGTCTCTGAATTAAGCAGAAGGCTCTCACCCAGTCAAGAGATCAGGGCTAGATCCAACACCGTTTTTTAGCTCACTGCACCATCCCAGTTTCAGAACCTGGCTGTATGCAAATTAGTCTGTTCCTGTCCCAGTGCATGATGGGAACAGGGCAAACCAAACTACAAAAGCCAATTCTTACACTGGGAAGGAAACAAGCTCCTGGGGACCGGTTTCTGGCATTACAGCCGTCTTCGACCCGGTTTGCTTGAATCCTGATGGTGCAATGAGCAAGGGTCTCACATCTGAGAATACCCTTCCACGCTTAGGGTGGACAAAAATATTTACAACAAGGGGTGGTGAGGGACAGAGTCTCTGAATTAAGCAGAAGGCTCTCACCCAGTCAAGAGATCAGGGCTAGATCCAACACCGTTTTTTAGCTCACTGCACCATCCCAGTTTCAGAACCTGGCTGTATGCAAATTAGTCTGTTCCTGTCCCAGTGCATGATGGGAACAGGGCAAACCAAACTACAAAAGCCAATTCTTACACTGGGAAGGAAACAAGCTCCCGGGGACCGGTTTCTGGCATTACAGCCGTCTTCGGCCCGGTTTGCTTGAACCTGATGGTGCAATGAGCAAGGGTCTCACATCTGAGAATACCCTTCCACGCTTAGGGTGGACAAAAATATTTACAACAAGGGGTGGTGAGGGACAGAGTCTCTGAATTAAGCAGAAGGCTCTCACCCAGTCAAGAGATCAGGGCTAGATCCAACACCGTTTTTTAGCTCACTGCACCATCCCAGTTTCAGAACCTGGCTGTATGCAAATTAGTCTGTTCCTGTCCCAGTGCATGATGGGAACAGGGCAAACCAAACTACAAAAGCCAATTCTTACACTGGGAAGGAAACAAGCTCCCGGGGACCGGTTTCTGGCATTACAGCCGTCTTCGGCCCGGTTTGCTTGAATCCTGATGGTGCAATGAGCAAGGGTCTCACATCTGAGAATACCCTTCCACGCTTAGGGTGGACAAAAATATTTACAACAAGGGGTGGTGAGGGACAGAGTCTCTGAATTAAGCAGAAGGCTCTCACCCAGTCAAGAGATCAGGGCTAGATCCAACACCGTTTTTTAGCTCACTGCACCATCCCAGTTTCAGAACCTGGCTGTATGCAAATTAGTCTTTTCCTGTCCCAGTGCATAATGGGAACAGGGCAAACCAAACTACAAAAGCCAATTCTTACACTGGGAAGGAAACAAGCTCGCGGGGACCGGTTTCTGGCATTACAGCCGTCTTCAGCCCAGTTTGCTTGAATCCTGATGGTGCAATGAGCAAGGGTCTCACATCTGAGAATACCCTTCCACGCTTAGGGTGGACAAAAATATTTACAACAAGGGGTGGTGAGGGACAGAGTCTCTGAATTAAGCAGAAGGCTCTCACCCAGTCAAGAGATCAGGGCTAGATCCAACACCGTTTTTTAGCTCACTGCACCATCCCAGTTTCAGAACCTGGCTGTATGCAAATTAGTCTGTTCCTGTCCCAGTGCATGATGGGAACAGGGCAAACCAAACTACAAAAGCCAATTCTTACACTGGGAAGGAAACAAGCTCCCGGGGACCGGTTTCTGGCATTACAGCCGTCTTCGGCCCGGTTTGCTTGAATCCTGATGGTGCAATGAGCAAGGGTCTCACATCTGAGAATACCCTTCCACGCTTAGGGTGGACAAAAATATTTACAACAAGGGGTGGTGAGGGACAGAGTCTCTGAATTAAGCAGAAGGCTCTCACCCAGTCAAGAGATCAGGGCTAGATCCAACACCGTTTTTTTAGCTCACTGCACCATCCCAGTTTCAGAACCTGGCTGTATGCAAATTAGTCTGTTCCTGTCCCAGTGCATGATGGGAACAGGGCAAACCAAACTACAAAAGCCAATTCTTACACTGGGAAGGAAACAAGCTCCCGGGGACCGGTTTCTGGCATTACAGCCGTCTTCGGCCCGGTTTGCTTGAATCCTGATGGTGCAATGAGCAAGGGTCTCACATCCGAGAATACCCTTCCACGCTTAGGGTGGACACAAATATTTACAACAAGGGGTGGTGAGGGACAGAGTCTCTGAATTAAGCAGAAGGCTCTCACCCAGTCAGAGATCAGGGCTAGATCCAACACCGTTTTTTAGCTCACTGCACCATCCCAGTTTCAGAACCTGGCTGTATGCAAATTAGTCTGTTCCTGTCCCAGTGCATGATGGGAACAGGGCAAACCAAACTACAAAAGCCAATTCTTACACTGGGAAGGAAACAAGCTCCCGGGGACCGGTTTCTGGCATTACAGCCGTCTTCGGCCCGGTTTGCTTGAATCCTGATGGTGCAATGAGCAAGGGTCTCACATCTGAGAATACCCTTCCACGCTTAGGGTGGACACAAATATTTACAACAAGGGGTGGTGAGGGACAGAGTCTCTGAATTAAGCAGAAGGCTCTCACCCAGTCAAGAGATCAGGGCTAGATCCAACACCGTTTTTTAGCTCACTGCACCATCCCAGTTTCAGAACCTGGCTGTATGCAAATTAGTCTGTTCCTGTCCCAGTGCATGATGGGAACAGGGCAAACCAAACTACAAAAGCCAATTCTTACACTGGGAAGGAAACAAGCTCCCGGGGACCGGTTTCTGGCATTACAGCCGTCTTCGGGCCGGTTTGCTTGAATCCTGATGGTGCAATGAGCAAGGGTCTCACATCTGAGAATACCCTTCCACGCTTAGGGTGGACAAAAATATTTACAACAAGGGGTGGTGAGGGACAGAGTCTCTGAATTAAGCAGAAGGCTCTCACCCAGTCAAGAGATCAGGGCTAGATCCAACACCGTTTTTTAGCTCACTGCACCATCCCAGTTTCAGAACCTGGCTGTATGCAAATTAGTCTTTTCCTGTCCCAGTGCATGATGGGAACAGGGCAAACCAAACTACAAAAGCCAATTCTTACACTGGGAAGGAAACAAGCTCCCGGGGACCGGTTTCTGGCATTACAGCCGTCTTCGGCCCAGTTTGCTTGAATCCTGATGGTGCAATGAGCAAGGGTCTCACATCTGAGAATACCCTTCCACGCTTAGGGTGGACAAAAATATTTACAACAAGGGGTGGTGAGGGACAGAGTCTCTGAATTAAGCAGAAGGCTCTCACCCAGTCAAGAGATCAGGGCTAGATCCAACACCGTTTTTTAGCTCACGGCACCATCCCAGTTTCAGAACCTGGCTGTATGCAAATTAGTCTGTTCCTGTCCCAGTGCATGATGGGAACAGGGCAAACCAAACTACAAAAGCCAATTCTTACACTGGGAAGGAAACAAGCTCCCGGGGACCGGTTTCTGGCATTACAGCCGTCTTCGGCCCGGTTTGCTTGAATCCTGATGGTGCAATTAGCAAGGGTCTCACATCTGAGAATACCCTTCCACGCTTAGGGTGGACAAAAATATTTACAACAAGGGGTGGTGAGGGACAGAGTCTCTGAATTAAGCAGAAGGCTCTCACCCAGTCAAGAGATCAGGGCTAAATCCAACACCGTTTTTTAGCTCACTGCACCATCCCAGTTTCAGAACCTGGCTGTATGCAAATTAGTCTGTTCCTGTCCCAGTGCATGATGGGAACAGGGCAAACCAAACTACAAAAGCCAATTCTTACACTGGGAAGGAAACAAGCTCCCGGGGACCGGTTTCTGGCATTACAGCCGTCTTCGGCCCGGTTTGCTTGAATCCTGATGGTGCAATGAGCAAGGGTCTCACATCTGAGAATACCCTTCCACGCTTAGGGTGGACAAAAATATTTACAACAAGGGGTGGTGAGGGACAGAGTCTCTGAATTAAGCAGAAGGCTCTCACCCAGTCAAGAGATCAGGGCTAGATCCAACACCGTTTTTTAGCTCACTGCACCATCCCAGTTTCAGAACCTGGCTGTATGCAAATTAGTCTGTTTCTGTCCCAGTGCATGATGGGAACAGGGCAAACCAAACTACAAAAGCCAATTCTTACACTGGGAAGGAAACAAGCTCCCGGGGACCGGTTTCTGGCATTACAGCCGTCTTCGGCCCGGTTTGCTTGAATCCTGATGGTGCAATGAGCAAGGGTCTCACATCTGAGAACACCCTTCCACGCTTAGGGTGGACAAAAATATTTACAACAAGGGGTGGTGAGGGACAGAGTCTCTGAATTAAGCAGAAGGCTCTCACCCAGTCAAGAGATCAGGGCTAGATCCAACACCGTTTTTAGCTCACTGCACCATCCCAGTTTCAGAACCTGGCTGTATGCAAATTTCTCTGTTCCTGTCCCAGTGCATGATGGGAACAGGGCAAACCAAACTACAAAAGCCAATTCTTACACTGGGAAGGAAACAAGCTCCCGGGGACCGGTTTCTGGCATTACAGCCGTCTTCGGCCCGGTTTGCTTGAATCCTGATGGTGCAATGAGCAAGGGTCTCACATCTGAGAATACCCTTCCACGCTTAGGGTGGACAAAAATATTTACAACAAGGGGTGGTGAGGGACAGAGTCTCTGAATTAAGCAGAAGGCTCTCACCCAGTCAAGAGATCAGGGCTAGATCCAACACCGTTTTTTAGCTCACTGCACCATCCCAGTTTCAGAACCTGGCTGTATGCAAATTAGTCTGTTCCTGTCCCAGTGCATGATGGGAACAGGGCAAACCAAACTACAAAAGCCAATTCTTACACTGGGAAGGAAACAAGCTCCCGGGGACCGGTTTCTGGCATTACAGCCGTAATCGGCCCGGTTTGCTTGAATCCTGATGGTGCAATGAGCAAGGGTCTCACATCTGAGAATACCCTTCCACGCTTAGGGTGGACAAAAATATTTACAACAAGGGGTGGTGAGGGACAGAGTCTCTGAATTAAGCAGAAGGCTCTCACCCAGTCAAGAGATCAGGGCTAGATCCAACACCGTTTTTTAGCTCACTGCACCATCCCAGTTTCAGAACCTGGCTGTATGCAAATTAGTCTGTTCCTGTCCCAGTGCATGATGGGAACAGGGCAAACCAAACTACAAAAGCCAATTCTTACACTGGGAAGGAAACAAGCTCCCGGGGACCGGTTTCTGGCATTACAGCCGTCTTCGGCCCGGTTTGCTTGAATCCTGATGGTGCAATGAGCAAGGGTCTCACATCTGAGAATACCCTTCCACGCTTAGGGTGGACAAAAATATTTACAACAAGGGGTGGTGAGGGACAGAGTCTCTGAATTAAGCAGAAGGCTCTCACCCAGTCAAGAGATCAGGGCTAGATCCAACACCGTTTTTTAGCTCACTGCACCATCCCAGTTTCAGAACCTGGCTGTATGCCAATTAGTCTGTTCCTGTCCCAGTGCATGATGGGAACAGGGCAAACCAAACTACAAAAGCCAATTCTTACACTGGGAAGGAAACAAGCTCCCGGGGACCGGTTTCTGGCATTACAGCCGTCTTCGGCCCGGTTTGCTTGAATCCTGATGGTGCAATGAGCAAGGGTCTCACATCTGAGAATACCCTTCCACGCTTAGGGTGGACAAAAATATTTACAACAAGGGGTGGTGAGGGACAGAGTCTCTGAATTAAGCAGAAGGCTCTCACCCAGTCAAGAGATCGGGGCTAGATCCAACACCGTTTTTTAGCTCACTGCACCATCCCAGTTTCAGAACCTGGCTGTATGCAAATTAGTCTGTTCCTGTCCCAGTGCATGATGGGAACAGGGCAAACCAAACTACAAAAGCCAATTCTTACACTGGGAAGGAAACAAGCTCCCGGGGACCGGTTTCTGGCATTACAGCCGTCTTCGGCCCGGTTTGCTTGAATCCTGATGGTGCAATGAGCAAGGGTCTCACATCTGAGAATACCCTTCCACGCTTAGGGTGGACAAAAATATTTACAACAAGGGGTGGTGAGGGACAGAGTCTCTGAATTAAGCAGAAGGCTCTCACCCAGTCAAGAGATCAGGGCTAGATCCAACACCGTTTTTTAGCTCACTGCACCATCCCAGTTTCAGAACCTGGCTGTATGCAAATTAGTCTGTTCCTGTCCCAGTGCATGATGGGAACAGGGCAAACCAAACTACAAAAGCCAATTCTTACACTGGGAAGGAAACAAGCTCCCGGGGACCGGTTTCTGGCATTACAGCCGTCTTCGGCCCGGTTTGCTTGAATCCTGATGGTGCAATGAGCAAAGGTCTCACATCTGAGAATACCCTTCCACGCTTAGGGTGGACAAAAATATTTACAACAAGGGGTGGTGAGGGACAGAGTCTCTGAATTAAGCAGAAGGCTCTCACCCAGTCAAGAGATCAGGGCTAGATCCAACACCGTTTTTTAGCTCACTGCACCATCCCAGTTTCAGAACCTGGCTGTATGCAAA